>NC_092430.1:24881062-25059780 GCF_036169615.1 Heliangelus exortis
AATTTTCCTTCCTTCTCGCCTCATACCTATTTTACAGGTATGCTACCTCCAGGTCATCTGTGTTTATTTGCAGAGGATGCCACATTTTCAGCTGTAACCTCACACCAGTCAACAACACTTTGGGCTCAGTGCAAAAAATCTATGAACCCAACAGGAGAATTTGGTGTATGTCTACATAAACACAAATATTTACAGTGAGTTCACTCAAAACACTTACTGAATTACAAATAATACTTTGTGTAAAGTATTTATTTAACTCTCTTTTATAAAAGGGCTGCAACACACTTATTCCTATGAATTAAGAATTCCCAAAAGGTTGGTTGTGATTATATCCTTGCCAGGAAGCCCTGAGCAGTGGCTGTGTTCCCACACGTAACACTCCCAAAGGAATCACCTGAGCACCTCCAATCTTCTCCAAAGGAAAGTACCAAGAAAATTCATGTTTCATGTTTTCCTGACCAAGCAGCAAACCACTGAGCATTTCAAGTGTTGATCCAAGCAGAGCACTTTGTCTGCACAGTGCCTTAACTCTACACACACCCAAGGAATGGGAAAGATGGGAAGAACTGGGAAGCAAACAAAGGCATCAGCATTTCCCATGGCATCAGCTACAGACTAAAACCTCCAAGGGTTCTGACACCCCTTTCAGCACCATCTCCCTTCCACCTGATGACAGAAGGTTTTACTTGGGCATTTTTGTACCATGGGAATTCCCCATCTTTAGAAGCCCTTCTGCACGACTGCCTCCTGAAGGAGGCTGCTCCAGGCTGGAATTCTTACCCCCTCATAGGGATGTGCTAATACCATTGCCCAAATGGGAAGAAAATAAAATTATAAAGTTCAGACAACCCCTAACCCAGGCTGTGCTCCTCCTGACAGTGTGATTACTGTGCTGGAGTGGGGGGGCTTCACAGAATAACCTATTTGCTTATGACAGAAAAGTGAGGTTCTAAACTGCCAGTGCTGGACCTCATGGCCATGGTCCCCTTCTCCTCTAATCTGACTGGGCTAAACCTGTCCCCTCCAGAGGTGCCTCATCAGCCACATCACCCAGGAGGAGAACCTGGGGAAAAGCTAAGAATGGGGGTGAAAATGATAACCCCTCCAAGAAAACCCAGGTGCCTTTCCTAATGGATTTTTTCCCCAGGTTTTGATGATGAGCATACTATAAAATGACATGGGAGAAAAACATACCTTTAAAGAATAATAGAAAAAGGAAAAAAAAGCCACAAGAATTTGTGAAAAATCTTATTTTCAATGAAATACAATTAAAATGGGGGAAAGAACCAACCAGCCTGTCAGCCTGACACTTCTCCAATAAGAGAGAAACGAAGCTTGCGGAAATAATTGACCAGCATGGAATGGTGCCAGGATAGCAAGATAAACATAATTACTCATATTAAGAGTGTTAATGAATTGTTTGTGAACACAAATAATTGGCTGCTTGGTTTAAGAGCTCATTAGAAAGCCAACAATTCTATTAGAGGCTGCTGTCCAGTTGCCACCCTCGGACCACTGAGCTGTAACCAGCAGCCTGAAGCTGAGCCAGGGGCAATCAGAGGGAGCCTGATCTCTGAAATCCAGAGAAAAAATAAAACTATTCTACCTAGTGGATAAGGATGAACACTTTGGGGATGAAGGATGGGCTTGCTTTGTTTCTTTGGGGTGTTTGGCTGTTGATCATTTATGGCAATTTTGCTCCCAAAGAGCTGCCAGGCAGAGTGAACCAATATTAGTTCTGAATTAGTGACCTGGGTGCAACTAAAAGTGCAAATTGTGAACTCCAGCAGGCTCCTGAGCAGGAGCAGGGTGACAGCAGGCTGCCTGCTGGGGGTTATTGATCAGGACAGGGCTGGTTGGGGGCAGCCAGGAACTATATTCTTACAAAAAGCACTGCTGGGCTGCAGGAGCTGGGGGTGACAGCTTGCTCTCCATCACTTGTAAGAGGCAGACTGCTGCCTGACCACAAGGACAAGCAGGTTATTGCTTGGAAATGTTGTATAAAAGGCAGAAATAAGGCAGCTCTGCTGAATAAACCACATGCACGGCTCCACGGTTCTGGTTTGGGGTTTTTTGTAGCACTATTAATAGGAAACAGGACTTTTTCAGAGTTGCAGATAGCCAAGCAGCTATTCCAGGGTTTCTACTGTTTGTCAAAATTTGTTACTCAGAGAAGGAATTGGTTAAGTAATAACCCAGAAAAAAAGCACCAAAATATTTGGAATACAAGGCTAATTCCTTTCATCCTTAGAATTCCAGTTTCTTTCCTGAACTAATTCATTATTCTAATAACCAAAAATTCTAATAACTAATAATTCACTAATAACTAATTGATTATTTCCTTTCCTTCACACCTGTGTGTGTAACCAGATAGATACCAGGACAGCAGAAGTTACTTCAAAGGTTAAGGAGTAAAGTAGGCTGCAGCCAAGTGAGTGGGACACACTCAGATAAATCAGGTAGGAACATACAGACCCCCTAAGGATTGTATCACAAGTTGTCTTTTTTACAGAGGGGATTAAATAATAGATTACCCAATCAATATAGAGTCCTCTTTTTTCATAGAAAGGGGAAAAAAAAAAAAATCCTTACAAGTATTTGGAGATGCAGTAATTTAAAATAGTAGAATCAGAGCAACTAAAGGTATTAATTCTTCTGAGGAGCATTGCTACAATTTATTGGAGGCCAATAAATTTTATTTTATTGGAGGCAAGTTCAGGTCTGACATAATGTTGAGATATAAAAGTTTTCATCATGCATAGTCCCAGCTGGGGGTGTCTTGGGAAACAGCAAATTTCCTTGAGCACCCTTTCCCAGGACAGATTTTTAAGATCAAAGGGAAAAAAAAGTCTCAGATCTGGAGGGTTTTGACAGACCTTTCAGAGACATACAAAGCATCGAGGAAGTTACTGGCTATTAACATGGAATTAATACTAATTATTAGACAAAATATTAGACATACAGTGAGTTACCTCATCAAAGGTCTTGATGTTGATAATCAGAGAATCTGCCCAGTTGGAAGGGACCCATCAGGATCACCAAGTCCAACTCCTGCCCCTTTGCAGGGCACCCCCAGGATGACCCCATGAGCCTGACAGAATCATCCAAACCCTTCTAGAACTCAGGCAGGCTCAGTGCTGTGACCCTGGGGAGCCTGTTCCACCTGCCCTCTGGGTGAAATGATGTCAAAAGCATCATTCTCTGCTGAAAGTCTTTGTCCCCAAAGCCCAGAGAACCCTGACCACAAGTGATCACTATTCCTGACCCAGTGACCACGCTGCCCCTTGGTCCAGCCCTTCCCCAGGCTCCTCCAAGCCCTCTGAGCTCTTCCTTCCACACCCAGGGTTTGAGGTGAGATTATAAATCAGACCTGCAGCTCCAGCAGCACTCCCAATTTAGAAAAAGTACCAGTCATGGTCATCTGTCAAGACTACAGCATCTTTGTAATGCATTAGAAAAATCCTCTGAATCCATCAGATTACAGCTCCCTGACACCAGTGGAGGAATGAAACATTTTTAAAAATTTATTTAGGAGATTCACCAAGCATGCCAGATACCAATGCAAGTAGCAAACAAGATTAATTTTCAAACTGCTCCAAGGACTATTCATAACTCTCAGCTATTTATTCCATTTACAGGATTCAAAATCCTAGTTGCAATGGAACATTTAATATGCCACTGCTATAAAGGGGAAACTGTTGACAACTCTGCTGGAATATCCATCCTTTTCATCCCACTCTTACTCCAAGGAGATATTGGTACACAAGCTCCTACAAATCACATTTCCCAAGTGATTCCCAAGCAGGGAAGCAACAGCAGAAAAGCCATTTTTTCAAATGCCCAGGCAATACACATTGAGGCAAGGCTTGATTTTAATAGCAGCAGAGAACAGCATATATTATTTGAGATATTATCTGAAAAAATTAAACATGAATTTAAACACTTCTGATGATGTAGGGAGACCCAGGCACCATTAATAGCGACTATTTTGATTTAATGAGATTTAATAATCTGTTTAGATGAACTGCTTAATGTTCTGATGATTGCTGATCCTAACATCCTTGGCTCAATGAGCTTCCAACTTGTGACAATATTGAGTTTTTTGCAGTTTTGATCAACTGATTGGTTTTTAATGCTAAATATTCCCTTCCATCACTTGTGGTTTGAATATGTTTACTTAAACCAAAAATATTTTGCATCTCAATTATTATTTTATACTGCAGCACTGAATGGGATTTAAGTCAATACATTATTCATAAAGCAAAGACAAGAGAAAAAACAAAGCTGTGCACTCCTTTCAAAGACTTCAAATTACTAAAACATACCATATTTATGCATGCAATATTTGATTGTGTCTGTGCATCTCTTTTTTTTTTTTTTTTTCCTGTCACAAGTTTGTTGTTTTCAGATCAGGATATGCCAAAAATCCAACACCAAACAATTTTTGTTTATAATTAAGGCAATCATCAATCCAAGGATCGTAGTCCGTTTTATTTCATCTCTACATCAAAAAAAGTAATTTAAAAAAAATTAAAATTCCCTTGAAATGGTAAGATAAATGAAAATGTAAGTGCCTTCACATAATAACAGTAAGCTGACCCTCTGGGAAATGGTTGACTTTCTCAATTCAAGGTATTCAGAGCTCATTCAAAAGTGTTCATTTGGAATGCAGATATCAAAGATGATGCAAATGTTCAAGAGAAAATTAAAACTTACCAGATGTTCTAATCCAGCTTTGATGTTTGCCAGGTCCCTGTAAGAGAAGAACAAAAGTTCTAAACAGTTGCTAAACCCTTGTCTACAGCAATTTATGTTGAACTCAGAAATGTTAAAGCCATGTAATTTCTCAAACACATAGAATTTTTACTTTTATTATCTTATCCATTACAATATCTCAAAAATATCAATTATCCTAATGTGTTAACTACAGAATTAATTAAAACCTCCAGTTCTCCAGCCCTAAAATCACTATAAACTGCTGCAATGCAACAGTCACTTCAACCCCAATATTTTGAATACAGTTAACCCTCTGTTCATATTGAAGTAATATGAAAATTTTGAAGTCAGGGGCTCCTGGTTCTGCTTTGCCACTTCTTGAGCAATAAAATTCTCCAGCCATTTACAAGGGTGATGGAATGAATGAATCCTGTATTAACTCACTAGGTCATGGCAACCTCCCTGAAACTTTGCATTTGACTCCTTGCAGCTGAAAAAAAAATAGCCACAAAACCAAATAATGTCACATAAAGACAGGTACAAATAAATTGGCCCAGAGTATCCAAGGAAAGATACTGAAAAGATACTGAAAAGCAAGAACTCGGAGTGAAAATTGATCCTTAACACATCCTGCTATGTAAAAAAAAATAAGAAAACCAGAAAGAAAATCAAAGCAAATCAGATTTGAACATCCCCAAATGCCAAGCTGCTCCATGAGAAGCTTTCTGCTTCCAGAGATGGAATTGCACCCAGCTGGAACCTTGGACAACCAGGAGCTGCCCCAGAAGGATGACAGCTCCCCAGTTATGGAACCAGACAGTGCCTGCATTTAGAAAAGTGATTTTTCAACAAATTATTCAAATGCACCAAACCATGGGAGCAAAATCCCCAAGTGCAGCCCTGTAAAGCAGGGAATGGAACAGGACAGAGGACTGACTCCCTTCTCTCTCCCACTTGAGACTATGTTAAAGGCATAATGCAAAGTTACACACACAAAAAAAGGCTAAACAGAGGAAATTTTACAGCCTCTCTGGGCTGTATTTCAGGCTTTGTACTGAAAGCTCCCATTTTAATTTCATAAAGCTCTCCAAAAAAGTCTGCTCCACGCTCCTGTTCTAGGTGACCCTGTAATGGAGTCATTAATTCCCCCTGTGATGGTGCCCTCCCTGCACCAAGGTTTTTTATTTTGCAGCAAGAACTTATTATTTGCATCCACACAGTATTTAGATAGAAATCACCTCTCACATTTCTTTCTGAGGTCCTAAATGGGCTTAAAGAATGGAATTCCTTGGGAAGCAGGTGATGAGAGGAGCTGGGGGTGTAAAGCCTGCCCTGTTAGTGGTCTGTCTCCTCTGCTGTCCCTCTCCTGACTTCATCAATATTTGTGCAACTCCTTTCACCCTGTGCTGAAAGCAGACTTAATTCAATTAAAGGTCTCAAAACTGATAAAAAAGGTCCTGAAGTGGAAAATGCGAAGAGATTATTGGCAAATGAATAAAGATTTGTATCGAACAAACACACAGGAGTACAGCAGGCTTGTTTGTTGGTTTTGTTTTATTATTTTTTTTTTTTTAATCATTCCCTGTCTTAAGTCTTCTGGGAACAGTGAGTTTCCCTTCCCCTCATGCAGCACATCGATTTCTGAATTAGACTGCAATATTAAATAATTAATATACTTGCCATGATTGATGTTTTGCATTAGTTGAATATTAGGTTATCAATCAAAATCCACTTGGTTTAATGTAATAATATTGAAAAAGTGTCACTGGCTGTTCATCCAATTTGTAGTTGAGGCAGCACAGGCAGTAATATTGGTGTAACACAAGGCTCTAACACAGGAAATGCAGTGGTTGAACATCCATAAGGCAAACATTATCAAACTAACCAGGACAAGGCTGAGGTTGTCCTAAATAAACCTCCAGGCACCTGTCACTTCCAATGAGAGCCTCTTTCCAGCCAGAGGCTGCCATGCATCCATCAGTGATGACAATGAGGGAAGCCATGGCATCACTCTGTCTTTCTAGTTAAATAATAATTAGACAAATAAGACTCCAAATAATGCTATAATTCAAAGATTATGTTATGCAAAAAGCAGGCCTGCTGCTGCAGCTCAGCCTAACACATAACCCTAGATGTCTACAAAGCCATTAACACCACAAACCACTCCAAATGAAAGGTAAGAGCAGGTTTGTGCTGAAATACTCTTATATAGGAACAGTTATATTCATTTTCTATCATGATCAGGTTTTACACGATACATATTTGCCTTTCAAATCATCTCCAGTGCCCCACAGTTCATATTTTTGTTAACGAGGCAAGTTTT
This sequence comes from Heliangelus exortis, assembly GCF_036169615.1. NCBI lineage: Eukaryota > Metazoa > Chordata > Aves > Apodiformes > Trochilidae > Heliangelus > Heliangelus exortis. Next base: position 24,888,102 of record NC_092430.1, read on the forward strand.
ATCCTTGGGTTTTTCCTTTTTGCCATCAGAGAAGCTCTGGAATTGTGTTTCCCCACTGCAGTCAAGACTTGGTGCTGTAAAATACTACTTGACATGCATATATTTTAAAATCAGACATTAAAAGGGGTGAGCATAATACTCAGGCTAATCCAAATGTGAGCTTTTGGTAATGCCAGGGGAAAAAAAACTGCAGCTGAGCTAAATTTGACTCATGGTCATGAGGGACCTGTAACAACAAGCCAGGAATTCAATTAAGGAAGTGTAGTCAGCTTTTGGATAACTTAAAACCATGGTCAAGGTAACTAACTGAGGTAGTGTTAACTTATTAGTGCTGGTTCCTTTGGCAGTAAACTGAATTAAAATCAAAACATGCTCTAGCACTTGCTGGAAATCTTGATTTTTAACCCAGACATAGATGCATGTTCATAAAAATAAGTTCCCATATAAAACCAACCATTAATCAAGGGAGCTGAATAATACACAATACCTTCAAAACATCCAACCTTCAGCTATTATAAAATCCCTTTGGATTACACAAATCATTTTTTAATAAATTTAAAGCAGTTTCACAGAGGAACTGCAGAACTAACACTTGGGTTTGCACAGCACCCTCAGGCAGCAGCAGTGTTAACATCATCCTGTAATGCCAGCCATTTATTCTATTACTCTGAGGCTACCTAAAAACCAAGGAAACCTCAGAGATATTTTTACTTATCACTAAAATAGGCACTAAATGAGTTTGTTAGGAGGTCTCTGCTACGCCCTTTAAAATGACAAACCCTTCTGTTCAGATCAGCAGCACCAAACTGCATCCTGGGGGGCAATTTTCTTTCCTGCACCCAAATTAGCACCCAAATTAGGATTAGCTCAGGAATTCTAGCAAGAGGGATCCAAGAGGATGAGTGAGGCCCCTGCCACCAACATCACAGCCACCATCCCTCCTGTCTTGTGCTCCTTCAGTGTGAGGAACCTGCCTTGATCCAACTTGGCCAAAGTGAGGAAGAGGCTGAGCAGATGCAACTGGAGTGGAGGTGACAGCTCCACTGTCACTGTTAGGAGGAGGTGAAGCACTCAGCTACCTCTAAGCCTTTTTGTAGCTCTTCTTTATTTTAGTAGAGTAGCATCTCAAACTCAAGGAGGCCTCTGCCTCATCATTTTCTGCCTCTGAGACTCACAATCTTTCCAAAGCTAAGAGATGCTGAGCTTGTCAGTAGGCACCATAAAGAAAACAAAAAATAAAAAAAAATCAAGGTAACTTAATCAGATTCAGATAAGGAATTTATTACACTCACCTTGACTACTCAATCTAGCAGGGTTGTGAAAACTCCACACTTCTGACCAAAGCCCAGCAAACATCACCACCAACGGGTAACAATTTCCTTTCTTTTTCTCTCAGAATGTGGAAATCCCCCACCTAAAGCCCTGCCAGCCTGTGGCAAGATTGTCTCTCCCAGTGGTGAGCATAGCTCATCATCTCCCAGACAGAGCTGGGCCCTGGATATTCCTGGGAAGAAGAAAATTGGGTTTCCTTGTGATTACACACGATTTAATTCTACCCTGGGATATCCCAAGATAGAGAACTGCTCCCTCACTACTCCCTCACTACTCCTTATTATATATATTTAATCTGTGCTGGATTTACTGTCCTCTGCTTTAAGGTCTGGACAATCAGATGGAAGGTATTCCAGGTGTCCAATTGGAGAGGAGGAAGGAAACAAGGAATAGCATTTTTCCCCACTGAAGTATGAAACTTCCTTTGTAACTTTTCTCTCTCGTGCCCATTTTGGACCCAGGCATCAGGTTTACACCCAGACACACACATACCCCTGCTTCAGTCCCCTCTGGCTGGGGACCCAGAACCTCCTGACCTGATCACCACTTAGTAACACATTTGTGTGAACATTTAAACCACGTTCCAGCCTGGAATAGCTTCACAGACTCACGTTGAGCTTGCAGAACATGCCAGACATCAAGAGTAAACCAGTCATGGCCAGATCACGCCTCTGTTCAATGCCAGAAAAAATAAAAGCCTGGTACCAGTTCCTCCCTCTTGGCACCACCCAGAGCCAAAGCACACGATTCCCTCACTCTCCTGGTGCCTGCTCAGAAAGCTCTGTGTATTTGAAGTCCCTCCCTGAGCTAGCTTGAATTTCAGAGTTAGAGAGTCCTGGATGCAGTTTTTAGAGTAGGATACCCCCATCATATCCCACTGCATTTTATAGGGTTGGTATTGTTGTGTTTTCTGTAAAATTACAGGCTGGGGTTTCCAAGTTTGACCTCAGACCAGAGAGACTTCTGTCTGTAGGCTTGGAAAGACACAACCAAGACTCCATAAAATCTAAGCCTTATGTCCTCTCCAGCAGTCCCATTGTGGTTGGGGATGGTGCTGGTTCTGTTGTCTGAAGAGGTGAATTTCCCCCCCACTGGCTTTGGATGACCAACCCCACCCAAGGAGTGTGTAACCTGTGAGTAGAGAACTCCAACACACATCTTGCTCCTCAACACTACCACTTAACCTCCCCCGGGTTCTAAAGCAAACCCTGAAGAGTAGGGCTGTATTTTTGTAGCCAGAAATGGAAGTTACATCAAAGGGAGCACACAAAAGGCAAGGGGAGAAAACCATAAAAGCAGGCTACTGCCTCCTGCCTCTTATACAAAGAGGAAGGGAAAAAAACCTTGAGTTTTTCTGAATGTATTTTTGCAAATAACATGTGCAAGCTGTGCTAGCAATAATGAAAGCCCAAATCTTTGCAACCTTAAGGCAAACAAAGGCTCTCAGTGCTACATGGATCCCAAAGAGAATCCCTTGACTGCTGTAATGGCTTTAAAGAGTTGTGGCTCCTTGTACCTAAAAACCTTGTTTTCTTCCCTTATTGGTGACCCAACCCATCAATAAAATCACTAAAAAATAAAATAATAAAACAACATAGCAGTGCAACCCCAGCATCAGAGAGGGGATGGGGGAGAAGGAACATGGGGCACTACTCTGGCCATTATTCTGAGAGCACTAAGCAGCCAGAAACCCAACATAAAACATCAGTGGAGAATTTCCTTTGGCACGTAAGAACTCAGCAAGATGAGCTACAGCTAAACTAATCATTTTCTGCTGCTCTTTCTAATCTTTTGTGCAGAACAAACTCTCATCAAAAGAGCAAACAGCTAGGGAATTCTACACTCTGCTAGAAAAAGCATCCCTGATATTTTTGAAGAAGTGTGCAAGGTTGTTTTCCTCTTACTGAACAGATCCAAATGCTCTGGGAATGAGACCTGGAGTGTAAAGACTCCCAAGCTGCAGGTGTTGTGCTTGCTGCCTCCCTTGCTCCAGCCATCCAGATATCATTTATGGTAGGAAGTTTGGCCAATTAATAATAAATTTAAATGTAACAAAGATTTCAGAAGATCGGATGAAGGTCACTTACCAAAAGGAGGAAGAAAAGCTGAAGTCACCCCCACACAAAAGCACAAACAGAATAACTTGGAAGTGCTGAAGAACTCAGAATATAATGCAAGCTAAATTGAATCATACTAAAACCAGGGACTTTAAACAGGACACAAGGTGAAATGATTTCCATAATATGTTATCCCAGAGAGAAGAAAAATCAGTACCCAAGAGACTTCATCAAATATTCAAGAGGGGAAGAATATATATATATATATATCTATATAAAACCCTGGCTCACAGAGTGAAATCCAAGATTTTCTGCAATTGAAATAAATACTGAAATTAAATAGAGGGATGGAAAACACCCAAAACAGTGTTGATAGAATCAGTATTTTCAAATATACCCTAAAAAAATACAATCTCTTTTCTTGGTAAGTATTCCTCAGATAACTGGAGAGCCAAAATAACTACTCCAAAAGCTCCTCATTCTGTTTTACTGAGACTTGAGGTCAGATATGGAAATCCCAGAAATTATCACAGATTTCTTTATCCTGGCTTCCAGTCCAAGCCATGGCTCAGCTAAACCTACCCATTTGAAGGACTTTATAACATGCAAGTTCTTCAAGTTTTGATATGTGGAGTGGGGTTTTGTTGGTTTTTCCTCCCTGGGTGTTGGTTGGTTGGTTTGCTGGGTTTTTGTCCTCCTGCTCTGTGCACATCACAAAGAGGAGAACCTTGTTAAATCAGCATTTGCATTCCCACCAAGAGAAGCAATTAAGCTGCAGGCTTTGGAATGTCACTGTCTCTGTTATCCAGATAATTTGGTGGTCTTAACAAACTAGACAACTTTGGCCCTTTTTACCTTTTCCTGTAATATTATTTAGTAGATATTCAATTAAAACACATCCTGTAGGTGAAAGTGTACGAAAACATTTCTGTAATGGACACTGGTGGTAGGAAGAGGTGTTGCTAATTAGCCTGGAAGTACAAAACAGATTAGAAAAGTAGCAAAAAGCCCAGCAGTGTAAATGCACAGAAGGCTGCACTGAATATTAAACAAAGCCCAGCAAGTTTGAATGCTGGTTACAATATCTATAGTAAAAACTCTCTGGACTAGTAAAGAGTGTTACAGGTTAATGAGGAACATATAAAGAGTGCACAATAATTATCATACCTACCACCTTACCATCTGTGTTTGGATGACTCCAGAATATAAACAGAGTTTAGCAGCATTAAGTCAGAAACTAATTGCACATGTTTCTCTATTAGCACAACGTTAGGATAAATATTTAAAGCATTAGGTTTTCCTCAGCTGCACACAACTGTCAGTATTGAAGAATATTAAATTTAGGCGTAAGTCAGTGAGAAAATTTAAATGTTCTAAGCACTAAAACAATTTGAGCACAATCAATTTTCCATTTTCTGAAAGCTTCTAAATCCTCCTCATTCACCCAATTACTACTGTACTTAACCTAATGAAATTTTATTCTGCGGGAACAATGCTGCTCTTAAACAAATTTTTGAAAAATATAAGATTAAAAACTTCTAGACAAAGAATAAACTCCTGGAAGAAAAGATGCAAATAAAATTGCTATCATAATCTTTTGTTTTTTATTTGCAAGTATAAAACCGAAGAGAAACAAAAGCATGGAACATAGCATCTGTCATATCAGAATATAAAAAGATGATCCTGGCACAAAATGAAAAAGCTCTAATTCATTTGCAAATCAAGCCTGCCAGTTCTATTTCAAGCTGGCGGTAACTGTCAAGAGTTAACAAGATAATCACTTTCAATCCTGCCTTCAATGGTACATTACACTGTTATTCCATTCAATAAGGCCCTTCTTTGGGGCACTAGATGAATGGTTTTCATTTCTAACTCACACAAAAAAAGTTGCAAAAAAGAAAAAAAAAAAAAAAAATCCATGGGGCTTAAGAAAAAAATCCCTTTATGGGCATTTATCTGCCGGCACTTGCTTTTAGGCAAAATGAGATATTTGGATACATTGGTGTCCATTCACTTCCTCTGTTCCTCCAGGCCCTCAGTCTGTTCATAGATTACAAAAAAAAAAAAAAAAAAGGGCACACAAGGAAACCTCAAGCCTGTTTCGGGGTTTTTTTTGTGTGTTTTTAAACTATGGAGGCACATTAAATGAGTTCTGTAATAATGTTCTGGAAATGCTGCATGAATGCACAGCTCATCCCACTGCAGCAACATCCCACTTGGAAGGGCCCATCTTTGTCTGAAGTCATTATAAACTGCACAGAAAATAATAAATGCTCAGGAAAATTGTGCTGAGGGAAGTAATAACATTAAATGTTTGACAGAAATAAAAAGTTACCAATTAAAGGCTCTCTATGTATGAAACAAGTTAATCTAGAATTTGTGTGTGGTACTTACTAATTTTTTTTTTAAGATTCTGTGCTATGCATTCTTCCCAAATGGATCAATATTTATAGAAGTTCATTAAGTTGTAAAGTACTTATTTGCTGGCCCCCAACTTCCTACTAATCTCTGCCAAAAAACAAATAAAACCCCCAAAACATTGGTGCATTTACTCATTGATCAAAATTTATTCTGTGGGACACTACTTGTGTTGCACAGATAAAAGTTTCTTTAGAGGTCCTAAGCAGAGAGATTTTCTTATAATAAAAAAAAAAAATACTGTAACAAAACCCCAAACTATATACTTGTATTTATGCAGCATCAGAACATAGACATTTCTGCTGCCTTAGAAAAAGTATTCCAGAAAAGAGAGTATAAAAAAAAAAAAAATAAAAATTAAAAGGTGACAGACTTTGGAAGTGCCTTGAAAGAGCACAAGATTTTGAACATAAATTAACAGAAAGTGAAGAGATGGAGTTCAAATAGCAGGTGATGGCTTAAAACTAATCCTGTCCCCCAAAATCAGGAGAGTGCCCTGGAAGTTTGGGATGTGTTTCCTTCCACCCTAGCCAGCAGCAGTACAACAGCAGCACTGTGTCAGAAGAAATACCACTCATTAAAAAAACCCAAGTAAAACCTAAAGGGGACCCCAAACCCACCCTCTGTCCTGTACAGCAGATACTGAGAATAAAAAGCAGAAAAATTCTTCAGGAAGGGCAGGTATTTGTTTTGTGCATTCACACCCAATTATTTCCCCAGCTCTGATGAAAGCCCAGGATGACCCATCAGCCCCAGGACACACACAATTTAAGGCAAAAACCTAAGAAAAGGTATTTTCACACTGCTATTATTACTGAAGATGTGTGCAGCCCTTTGGCAGCCCTGGTGAAGTTCAGCTGAGAGCCACAAAGTGCCACTTCTCTGACATTCCACCACTTGGGACTGCATTTGATCCAATTTTAGCAGACTGAAACCTGGTGCTTTTTTTAGGCATCACTGTTGGGAGACAAAAAAGTCCATTTGGTAACTGCTTTTTCACTGCTCCTCTTTGTGTCCCTGCAGTTTCATTTTGTCACTTCAGTTTAATTCCTCTACGTGCTTTCATCTGGCCTGAAATTATCCCCCTAAGGACCACAGAGCCACACTCAGAATATACTCTAAATGTTTAAGATTTGTTTAAATGTCAGACAGGCACAGGTTTGCCTTCCTATCCAAGGTACAATTTTTCCTTCTCTTGAAAAAAAGCAGATTTACTTCTTTCCAGAGTATTTAAGTCTCTATGTCCTCAGCTACCAGCTTGTATCATTTCTGCTCAGGAGAGATTTGTGTTTCAGGTTGTGTTTCATAATTAAACAGTTTGTTTCTCTTACAACTTCATGTTCCCCTAAAAAAAAATAAAATAAAGCTTTTGCAAGTCTTGTTTCTGCCACTGAGCATATGCTGAGAGGCAGGAGTAGCTCAGAATATTCTCCAGCAGAATCCTGATGTGAGGGAGAAGCCCCACAGCATAACTATTTTTCATGGTGCAATTTTTATCCTCCCCAGTATCTCCACAGCCTCAAATGCATCTTAACCTACGTGATTTAAGGTTTTATACATGTTATCCAACAGTTTGCTGTTGCTACGTTACAGAGAGCATCACAAAAATCCTTTTATTTTAAGCAGAAGACTCACAGATTCTTCTAAGGAGCTGTTTTGTTAAAGCCCAGATGAATTTTGAAAATATACTTAATATGAAAAAGATTTCTCTGAAGTCTGACTTTCAGGAAGGAAGAATGTATCTCCTACTAACAATTTCCACATTGGGCTGTGTTGCAAGACCAACTTATAAAACTTAAAAGTTAGAGCTTAAGTTGTTCAAGTTGGTGGGAAATTAGTTCCTTGGCCACAGAGAAAGGGAAAGAAAAATAGAAAAAAAAAAAAATAAAATTGAGATTGCAAATCTCAAACATATCTGACCAAACCCAAGCCTAATAGACAGGGACAAAAATAACCTGACAGTGCTTTAAAGTAAACAGAAAGGTTAAAAAAAAAACCCTATCTAAATAAAAACAGCTGATAGAAGGTGAAGAGCTTGGAGATCTCTACAGGGGTCTCATTTACAGCAGTTCCCTCTTCAGCACCTTTGGTTTTACAGCATTCAGGCTAAACCCACATTAGTTACCTGCATGCTAACAACCCCCCAGAGACTGTCAAAGCACCTGTAAATCATGTAACAGCAAGAAGCAGAACCTGAAGTGTATCTTGATGGTTACATTTCAGTATTCAATAATGAAGACCTTCAGAGTCATTAAAAAAAAAAAAAAAATCTCTCATATTCAGATCTAGTCACAGTGGATTTGTACCTAACACAGTTACATGGAGACTGGGGAGAAGGTAATTTCCTTAAATTACCTGACAAGGTTAAACTTCTCTTAATTCCAAGAGCAAATCACTCCCTGCTAATCCAACAGCAGCACAGGCAACTAAGACGAACAGGTCTGTACCTTGCTTATTTGTTATTTCTTTCTCAAGCATCTGTAACAGCCTCTGACTATACAATTTATTATTTGAGAATATTAATCAGTGCTAAAATTGCTTTGGGTCTTGTGCTTCTTACACATCTGCTTCTCAGAGAGAAACTTCAGAAGCCACAGAAGGGCTCAGGACACGGCTATGCTGAAAACACCAATACTGTCCAGAACTTCGTGTCTAAAATGTAACAGTGAAAAGATTTGCAATTTACAGTAAATTACAGCTTTTTTTTTTTGGTAGAAATTTTTACATCTTAACAAAACCCCACTGAATAATGCTGGCTAAACACTTTGGGTTGCACCAAAGCCTCCTTAAGGCATCACACTCCTCGTATGTTCCTGCATCGCAAAGTCTCTGGGTCTTCCCACATCACATCAGGCATCTTACTTTCCAAAATGCTTGTTTTCATTAATATGCTTTTAACATTTTACTACCATGAAAGGCTAACATCATCTATTTCATTTGGCATTTACCATTCCCAGCAGATCACAAAGTCTCCAGTGAAAACAGAGACCAGTGCTGGCTCTGTGAGAGAGCAAACTGCTGAGAAGTGGCCAAAGTCTAGGCCAGAAATCTTGGTAGGTCTTTTGTATTTTGGCATCCCTTCAGTGAAATTAAAATAATTAGTACTGCACACTACTGATTCACCACCAAGTGGACCGAAATTAGATGACAAAAAATATAAAACATGTCTCATTCTACAGCCAGGAGTTCCCTCAAAGGTTATTTTTCTAATTCGAAGCCAAGAGATCCCTGAAAATAATGAGTACCCTAAACATGGCAGGCTCCAAGGAAACTTGGATTTTGGGCAATTTGGAGCTAGAAGATTAAAACCAACACTTCCTATTGTACCTGGGGTCAAGTGAAACATCCTACAAAAGCAACTTCTGAACAAGCAAGCAGCCAGATCCTTCAACAGCAGCAGTTCCTGGAGGACTCACAGACCAGGCAGGAAGACCTGGAAATGAGGATGATCAGGCTGGGGGAGCACTTCTGGTGGAAATGACTTCTAACCTGCACAAAAATCAGTGAATATCCAACAACCAGCAGCTCAGGTGACAAATCTAACCAACAAACTGGATCCACACATCACAAAACAAGGGTGATGACAAAGCATACTTCGGGTTCTCAGCAGAACTGTGCTCTCCTCTTCTTTGGGGAAATAAAGCGTAGCTTTGTCCAAAAAAATCTACCTTAATATCTGTATTTTTAGCTGTTCAGTTCACCCTGTTACCATCCTTTAGGACAGGAGACACACTGAGCCTACACAGAGCTTCCTCAGCAGCCTTTGGATGGACACAAGACAACAAACTGCACAATGGGAATTATTTTATCTGCCCACATCCCCCTCCAGCACTCACCTGCCTGGCTCAGGAAGGACATTCTGAGCCATCAGAGTCTGATGCTCTAAGACAAGCCAAAACCTGGTCTGTTTACATTAAAATGCTAATTTTTGCAGCAAAGTGGGGCAGACAGCTCAGGGGGGTAGCTCAACCACCCCAGAGTTAGCTGCCCTTGCATGTGAATCAAGCTCTTAGCTGGGCTCAAAGGAGGGGGGGGGAAATCAGGATATTGGCTCTTTTCCTCAAATTCCAATTTTTGCTGAAAGTTGTAATCCCAATATATAAAATTATTATGTCCTGCAAGAAGGTGCCAGAGATCACTATCCCCAGAAATTGGAACTGTTCCAAGCACCAAACACATCCATGTGACAATGGTCAGGACCAAGTGGAAGGAATAAGCCGCCTACTTAACTTCCTGTTCAAGCAAGATATTGGGAAGTTATGGGAATATTTGCTCATAATAATTTTCAGACACTCAGAACAGCTCAGGATGCTTCTCTAATAACATAAGCAAAAAAAATATATAACTTTTAAATATATACACATCTATGTCCTTCCTCTGGTCCTTGTGTCAAGGTCACCTGCAAGGTTAGTTTTACCCCTCTTTGGATAAGTGTGTGTCATGCCAGTACCAAAAACTAATGGAAACAGAAGAAACTGGAAGAATCAACAGAAAAACCTTTTACCTACATACAACAGAGAGAAAAATGGTTTAGTTAGCTATGCAAATTTTTTTGCCTAGCATAGAAAGAAATACAGCATAGCCAACACCTCAGGTAAATAAAAATGTTCATGCTCTGAGATGGGTGAAATTGCTTCAAGTATGGAGAAAAAATTGCAAACTCTGCCTGGTATCTGGGATTTAAGATGGACCCTTTCTCCTGTACATCTGTCATGACAGAAGTTGCACAAACCAATGGGAAAATATCTGTAAAATATCCAATCTTTGTACATACACCTAAGCTTAGCACTTCCATCTTGGTGTATTACAAAAGCCCCCCAAAATTAAAAAGTTTTGCCAACTTAAAAGCTTTTCCTTTTGCCCATCCTGTGTATGGCACTTGTGTCATTCATCAGGAGAGCAGGAACAAGGAAGGCTGAAATTAGCACTCTCTAGAGCATCTATACCCTTGCAGGATGTCAGCAGATGTGACTGCTGAATGACAAAAAGCCAAATGCTGAGAAATATTTGAGAATGCTATAATAGCCCAGCAGCAGGTAGATTTATTTTCTTTAAATTAAAACATAGACCCCAAAGTTATAGCCAAGGGAATTCACTATCTCTTAAATGTGGAATTGATCTGAATGCAATTACTTTACTCTTTTTAGCTCCATTTGACTTTGAACTAAACATCAATTATTGCACAAACATAATACTGCAAGATCTGTTAACTCCAATACTGATTTTTCCATAAAAGATCTAAAGCAAATTTATTGGCCTTCACTTAATGGCTTTCAGCAGTCCCAGATACCACACATGAAAGCTCAACTTCATTTTCTGATGGTCACTTAAACCCTTAATTCTCACCCTAAAACTCTCTCAGCCTTAGTTTTAAACCCCTTAAATGAGCAAACAAGACCCCACATAATATATGCTGTAAGCATAGGTCTCCTCTGAAAAGCTGGGACCTTCAGCTGCAGCACCAGCCATTGAGCCAGGGCCAATGGAAGCTAATTTGAATAATCAATATGACAACCTTATTTTTCTAATGCAAACAGGATTGATACAGTAAGGTGTCTCACTGCCACATCACAGTCATGGCCTCTTTTAACCCCTAATTAGATTGAGGAGATTATCCCTGCTCTTCCTTACAAGTGTACAGCCCGGATAAGAGCTGACAAAAGCTATCTGCCACTTGCTCAGCCTTTGCAGACTGCAGGTTATCCAGGGAGATACAGGGGAAGATCAGCAAACAATTGTTATTCATATCATCTCCAGTTTTCAGATAGTCACAGTTTGCCATCCCTGCTAAGTGCAAATAGCCCAGAGCATTAGGTAAATGCAAAACGCTTAAGAACATCAGGGTTACACAGATGGAAATTCAAGGTGATGTTGGGGAATTATGTTTCATTCAAATTGGTCAGCACAAAGGGAACTATCTAGCAATGATTTTTCTTCCTCAGATCGGAACCACTGAGTTTTGTGTCCCTTGTTTGTCTGGAACACTGAGTATTTTACACGGCTGCTTCTAAAAAAGAAAAAAAATCAAACTTGGAAAGAGTGATCCCAATAGAATTACATAGCTAAACAAAGTCCTAACAGACAGAGAAGATCTATTACAGAAATGTAATCACATTTCATTTACAAGAACTCTTATCTCAAGCACTTAAACATAAAATTTAAACAGTTTTCCATTTTATTGTGCTCAGTATTTGAGCTAATAAGATATAAAAGTATAATCATGTTAGCAACATTTCTATTGCATTACATAAACACAGCACTAGATTAAAGGCAGACCAGGAAAAAGAAAGCATGATGTTGCATCTAAAGCTAAACACTTTATTTCTCCTGGCAGAAATAAGTATCACTGGGATCATGTGTGAAAATGGCCACGCTAAAATTAGACCATATGTTCACAAAATGCCTATTCCCATACTGATTTTTTTAAAAAAAAAAAAAAAAAAAGTATTTCCATACATATTATCCATCTGTGAACGTGTTCAGCTTGATTTTGTAACCCAAAAAGTATTCCTCTCTAGCATGCTTTTGCCAGCAGCTTTGTGATTAGAGAACTGGATGGGTCATTTATTCAAGTCCAGGTACAACCCACTCATGATTGGAGTAAATTGTCCAGAATTGTTTCAAAAGCATTTGGACAGCACTTTGAAAATCACTGGAAGTTAATGTATCCTGAAAAAATGTGTATACCCCGTGATTCAACACCCCTCATCTGCAATATTCCAGATAAAGCAGAGTACAATGCCACCTCTGCACTGCTCCTTTGGGATCTATTCCCATGGGAAAACCAGAGCTCCCATCCACAGCCTCCTTTGGGCACCCCACCAAGAAGCCAATGACACCAAAACACCTACAGGAGACAATATTTATCCTGGATTTTCAGCTGTGCACTAAGACTTGTCACTAGAATTTATACCCAGGCCTTGCAACAAATTGTAATTTTAGTAACTTTAAGAAAATTAATTTTATTAACTTTATTAAAGGCCCAAGATGTGGCCACCTTGAAAGCCTTCATGGCCCAAGTGGCAATGCAGAGACTAAGGATCTGTGCTTCCTACCTACAGCCCCTGGCATTGCTCTTCCTCTCTAAAAAGAAAGTTTCACAATTTCTTTACAGCATTTTGTGCAATGGACTCTACATTTCAGCAGCCTTTTGAAAATGCAAAACCATATCTGGCTGCTGCTACTTTAAAAAAAAAAATACAAACCTGCAAAGCTTTCAGTGTTTGCCTAAAAACAGCCAAAGATATAAATTAGGGGGAGCATAACAAAGAAAATTATTAGTTTTGTACTCAGGTTATTTGAACCTTTGAGAACATTTTTTATGGAGAATCTTATTTTAACTTAATTCCACCAAATTCTCAAGAACTTGCAGAAAAAATCCATGGGAACTCAACCCCCCAACTCACTCCATCTGTCCTCCTTTCCAATGGCTTCGTGGAATTCTGTTTCAAACCTCCAGATTCAAAATAGAATGAAAATAGATTAACTGAAAATAGATTATCAGCAGGTGAGGCACACTTTGGACTGGACAACCTGACCCCCTCCAGGAATGTTTGCAGACACAGAGGGTGCAGCCTCCATTCAGCAATGCAGATTTATCACTCACTTTTAATTCTTAGTGACAGTGTTTGACTCTTTGGATGGGACTAGTGATGAGTTTCTGTTAAATTCTGTGAAATAAAAAACCTAGGAAACTTTGTCAGCAAAAAGTTTCAGTCTTGTAAGGAAGGTGAGAAGAACAGCCTAAAAATAAGGGGTTTCCATCACTCAGATGATGCACAGAGGATAATTTCCTAACCCAGTAACCACGAGTAAATGCAATTTGAAGCATTTAACATCTAAACATTTAATGCCAATTCACTGAGTTCTTACAGCCTGAATGCTAAAAAGACAGAGAAATAAGCTACTTACAGACACCCAAGAATATAACCAGGATGGAAGAAACCTCCTCTTCCCTGTGCTGCTTTCCCTCCTCTCTGGATCATCCCTGCCACTCAGAAGAAGTGAAAGCCAAAGTGCTCTGCAAGGAAAAGCACCCAAGAGCCAGAGCTTAAATGCAGCTCAAATGTCAGCCCAGCCCTGGACAGCTTGGGAAGGGGAAAGAGTTGGTGGGAAGAGCTCAAGTTTAAAGCTCTTGACACGCTGCAATGTGGAACACTGAAAGGAGTGCTTCAGTGGGTTGGTTTTTTCCTTAAAATTCTATATTGTGCTTTAATCTGTATTTTATTGAAAATAAGCAAGCAAAACCTCCAGTGCTTCCAATTAATAGCAGTTATTTCTCAAGAGGAGAGAGCTATTTGCTAACCTTTAAAGTTAATGGAAGGAGCTTTCCACAAGCTCTGGGGCCTAAAAGTTGTTTTGCTCTTTTAAAGAAATTAACTGGTGGATTTTAATCTCTCATCCTCCTTTACACAAAACACATCCTGACCTTTCAAATAAGATTTACTGTCTCCCACTCCATACAAGCCCCTACCTTCTCCCCCATCACCATGCTCCTGGCTTACTGAGGACCTCCCAGAAATTAACTCCCAATGGAAACTAATTCTGCAACATCATCTAAAATTTTATACAGAGGTTGTGCCATTTTTAAGCAGCTTTTAACACGGTCAAGAAGTGAAAGCTTTTATTTTCACATCAGAATTCCTAAAAAAAAAAAATAAATAGGTCAATTAAAGAGCAGCACACAGCTGAACCTCCATGACTGGCTGACAGCTCAGCAAGTCTGTGTCTGCTGGGGTACAAAACCAAAATGAAGAATAAAACATCCAGGTTCTTTTCCAAATGATTGCTCAGATTCCTCCTTAGCCAGTTATTGTCAGCAGATGATCCACAGTCTAAATATATTAGGGGCTAACAACTACTTACTATAGAAATCTGATAATATTAAAAACTGTTTAAAAAATTTGAAAATCAGGTCTCCTCTCCTGTTGTAGCTCAGCCTCAGGATGCCTCCAGACAGGCACAAATCCTGCACTACTCCAGCCCCTGGGTGCCCAGCCCATGGATTTGCAGAGCCTCTCACCACCATCCTCTCCATGGAACAAAGCAAACAACCCTCTCCTTCCATGGCTCCCAAAAGAGGAGAGAATTTTTGTGCATGTACAAGGACAAGAAAAGGGGGAAATAAAAAGGTAAAGGGCAGAGATGTGTACGAAGCCTTCTCTGTGCTCCTGCCTGTTCAGAGATCTGGGCAGCATTCCCCATCCCACTCTGCTCAACACTCCCAGAAATCCATTGTCTGCATTTCTTCCCTATTTTTCAAAGCACAAAGTGATGCCCACCTGACAAGTATCAATGAGAAAAAACCCTTCTCCCTCTTTGACACAGCATGATCCCATTAAGCAGCCTCAAAAGATTCTGATTTGAGCAGCAAAGTCAGACCTTCCTGATCAATTCCTTAATCCACTTTCAGAGAATGGACTGATCCTGCTTTTTCTATTTCAGTCCAGGGAAAAAATCGTTCCCAACATAATTCACCATTAAATGGGCCTTGTCCTACAAGAACTTCAGCTGCTGGAAGCAGATGAGGAGCAAATCAGACTCC
This sequence comes from Heliangelus exortis, assembly GCF_036169615.1. Classification (NCBI taxonomy): domain Eukaryota; kingdom Metazoa; phylum Chordata; class Aves; order Apodiformes; family Trochilidae; genus Heliangelus; species Heliangelus exortis. The sequence goes on from NC_092430.1 coordinate 24,903,453, forward strand.
AGGAGGATCACCAGCACATCTGACATGCTTCCCCCTGGGTTTTGCTTTTCTGCCCTGGAAAAGTCACTCCAAGCATCTGCCAGTCGTGTCCTTCATGGATCTTTGAAGGTGTTGATTTTAACACTATAAATCATGGGAAAACTGATGCCTGGAGTGGAATTGATTCCCAGACTTTTCCTCCAGAGCAACTTCAATTCATTAGGTTGCCACGATCTACAAAAAAAGGGAATAAAACCAACATGATCCTGCAGGAATGTTGTCACACTAAAATGGGGCACAGGCTGGAAAGACTGCACCCCATCATCTGGCTGATTCTGCTACAGAACTTAAGATGGTTTATTCCAAAATTGGCTAAAGTGCTGTGACCAGAGCTGAGAAATGATGATGTGCACCTGCTATACTCCCTCTTATGGAAATCAGACTCAAAAATTCAGAACATACACTAAAAAAAATTGAAGATCTGGGTTGGGCAGTCTTGTCCATGGGAAGAGCTACTACTATTACCACATTGATGTCCCCAGTTTGGTTCTTGCTTCATTCAACAATTTAGATCACTTCACTTAACACCTCTCAGATTCATTTATAATTCCAAACAACAGCAAAAAGGCCCAAGAGTAGGTTGGTATGAGAAATGCTGCCTTGAAAACAAAGATGTTCTTCCTGCCCTTCCTAATCAAAAGGAACAGATGCTTTAGAATGGCCGTGGCAGGGAAGTTCAATTGCAGAAAAAAACCCAATATCCAAAAAACCCAAGGTGAAACACAGAGTTCCATATTTTAACGTGAAATTTAAATTATCCTTTGCAAGAATAATGGGGTTTTTTTTCAGTTGCCTCTTGTTTGCTTGCTCAGAGGAGGCAGATTCTGGTGGGTTTGCTTTGGCTTTCCCCAAACTGCTTGCAAGGGAGTCCTCTGCTCAGCACCCCAGCACCAAGAGGCTGTGTCCATGGTTAGGTGATTACTGTATCTCTGCAGTTCAGTATCTGCAGGGTGTCTGAATGCCACTCCAACTCCTTAAACCCAGTAAAGAGATTACAGCTCACACTAACTGGATTTTCACAGCTCCGTATCACTCAGTTTGGATTTCTCCTGCCCAGATTAAGAGAGGCCAGTAAAACAATAGTCAGCTGCTCTCCAAGTGCAAGGTGTCCTGGTAAAAAAAAAAAAAAAGAAAAAAACCCCTACATGTTCACATTTAGGGTGGGTGTGTTTGTACAAGTGAAGCACTTTCTGAAATAACTCTGTATTTAAGGAATTATTCAATGTAAAAACCCAAGATAATGCAAATTATATAGTTATAAAAGGACAATCATGGTGGCTGGCAGTTTTAAGGACCAGATAGTTTTCAAATTTTTAAACAGCTTAAAAGAATGTGTGTCTTTGAAGATACTGCCTGCAAATGCATTCCAAAACCTATTTCTGTAAATATGGAGAAATATAATTCCCTCAATATAAGTACATGAATTTAGCAGGGAAGCTCATGTAACAAGCATCCCTAACTGATTGTCTGAACTGCAGAACTTGAGCACAAAATGTGTATTTTGGTACTGAGTACAGAAGGTTCTTAGTCAATGAAAATGAAATAATTATCCTGTGGGTGAAAACTATTTTCTAGATTTAGTGGTTCCCTGACAGAGCTGTGCTCCCCCACTTACCCCATGTACCCACACTGGGTTTACAGCTGCCTGGCAGTGAGAGGAAAAGCAACCACACCATGTGCTGCTGTCCCAGTGTCACAGCCCAGTAAATAAATGGCCATCCCTTTTAGTCTTAAAAAGGGATTTTTAGCAAACAAAAAGAAGGCCATGACAGTTCAGATGATGACAGCATCAACCCCAAGTCAAAGGCAGGTGACCCTTGAGCTGCATATGGACATCTCTGTCCTTTTGGGGGGACAGAGGAACTTGTCCTCATTTGGCCTCTCAGCTGCTTCCTTCCAGTTTCCAAAACCTGAATATTTTGGGTGAGCAAAGCCAATCAACTCATTTTTTCAGCATCCTAAAAACTCTATCAGCACCCTGCATCCTGGGGGGAGCAGCCAGATGGGAAGCACACCAAACTACTCAATTCCTGTTCCATCAGAAAAGAAGCACTCTGAAAAGCCAAGTTAGGAAATCTACCTGCAAACAAGAAATCTGAAAGGGCCACCATGAGGACCAAAGTGACTTCTTCAGTCACCTGTGGATCTGGACCCTGCCTGCAGTAACCACCTTCAAAAATTTTGTTTTAAGTCTGATCTTTATGACAGCAACATTTAATCAGTTATAAACTTATGAGGAAGGGCTGAGTGTGTCCTATCTGTACATCCCTAGTTCAGAATCCTGTAAGAGAATTCCTGGGGTGGCATGAGAATCTCCAGCATGGGTATGAGAATGAGGAGGCTTCCTGACAGATCCATCACCTAATTCCATGGGTTCCATTCCCAGATGTGCAGGCAGCCCTCACCCACATCCATGGTCTCACTGCCTTTTGCCACAGAGTCCTCAGGAAAAGAACTGCTACAAGATCAACCATGACCACAAGATTTACCAACATGGTTCTATTTCTGCATTTTAAAGAGATTAAAGAGTGCCAGGGCATCTCTCTGCAAGATCTGCCCCCATTTTCCTTTCTCCTTGAGACTCTTACTTCACAAAAACAATAAAATTTGAAAGTTTAAAAATTTTTTCTTTATGCGGTAAAGAATAGTGATCTTTGCTCTACAGCTAACTCTAAAAGAAGCAGAGGTCACAACATCTTTTATCACTGCAGCTCTAAAGTGTGGTGACAAAAATTGTGCCAACCCATTGAAGGCACACCAAATTATCCTTCAGAGCTGTGTATACTTGTAAGGTTTGAGGAAGAAGCTGTATAAAGACAAGAAAATTTAAATTACTGCTTTCCAGTGTGATGCCTCAGGCTGCAATTCTTTCTGGGATACAAAAGTGCAGTCCTTTTACCTTGAATTAAAACCTACAGCATAAACAAGGAGTTCTTCCATACAGGCCTGGAAAACAGGGATAGGGAAGGCAGGGATCTGAAATAATACTACCTTTTTGTCACCTTTTCCAAATCTTCCTCAACTTATATTGAGGCAAGGAAAAAAATAATAATACAAAGTAATCTTGTTTGTTTGTTTGTTTTTATAAAGAAAGGGAAATGTTTTCCAAAATCTCACCTTCAAAATAACAAAATAATCAAGTGCAGAAGGTTTCCCTACTGTAAGTTACATTGCACTTCACATTTGTACATGGAATTACCAAAACCTAACGTTTTAAGCCCAAACAGCCTGAACCCCACCCACTGGCCAGCTGGATCCTGTTAGCTTTTGATCATGCCAGAATTTCACTGTGCTTCCAGTTTAATTATGTTTTCCAGTTTTCTCTTCATGCAAGTTTCTGACACAGAGCACCAGAGCTAGGAAGCACTGATCCTTCTTACCAGGAGCCTGGTCTGGGGGGCAGCATCAGGGCACATCCCTCCCATCCTGTCTGCTCCTCTTCCTTCACCATGACAATCCAAGGATTCCACAAGATCCTGGGAAGCCCCCTCCTTAGGAAGGCAAAGATACCTCAGGTCACATAAAGGGGCTCAACTTGTCATAAAATTTTAGAAGCTTTTTACCTGCTGTTCTTCAAGAAGCTACCAAAAGCAATGGGTGTAGCTAACCAGGACTAGAAGGCATCTGAAAACTTGATTGTAACAACCTTGCAGCAGCGTGACTGGAGCTGTTATAAAGTCCTCATAATTTAGTCCAGACACTGAAAATAAAACCCCTTGGATTAAGAGTTTTTCCCCTCTGACAAAAGAACAAAGAAAATTCTACTTTAAGTACTCAGACTGTTTTCCTACATAGGGCTGAAGTGGTTTGGTTTCAGCACTCCAAATGTGTTTAATTTTAAACGGGTTTTAAAGAAGTTCTACAATTTTTCTATAAATTACTGTGTTTAATCCAGCCATGTACACAGTTACAGAGTTTACTCTTCTGGAGGAGGGCATTGTCACCAGTGACACTGTTCATCCCAAACTCCATCAGGGTCTGTCACAGTTTTATTCAAGGCACCCACTCTAGGATGTGTATTACTCCACAAGAAAAATATGATCAAGGTTGAAAGATGGCATCCAAGGTTTTTCAGAAGCAAGCCTTATTTATTATGTTTTGAATGAAAACTTGCAAAAGAAGTAAGCTATTTTTTTTCTGTTGAACCCTTAAGATACAAAACAGGCACGATGTACTTCTGCTGTATGATCCTTGTAAGGCCCTTCAGAGTCAAGAGAACCAAATAATTAAAAATAACTCATGAATTAGAGAACCAGGAGCAGTGCAAATTAAACAAACACCGCAGCACCCTGAACATCAATTTATATTTGCCCATTTCTGCCCCTTGATAAATGTATTTTGTCATGTGAGGTTTCAAAGTAAAGGTTTAGAGAGACAAAATCAGTGTCCGTGTGACACAATCCCATTTGGAAGTGAATAGAGATGATTGAGCACAAATACCTTAGGCCAACAACTACAGAGATTATGTTTGGGAAGCAGCATGTGCATAATTGGATCAGATAAACACCAACATTTCACAGATTTGCAGAGCCCCCCCCTTGTCACCACAAACACTGATAAGCTACTCAGCCTCCTTCTCCAGCCGATGAACAGAAGCACGGTGCCCCCAGAGGAACTGTTCCCAACCTGGATTTAAACCTGATGATTGTTAGACCTGATGAAGATTTCACATCCTTAAAAAGTGAACCATCATTCTCCACTGACACCAATTGGTCTAAAAGGAAGACAATTATTTTCCCCAGTCAACTCTGCTTCTGGTGTAACCTTAAGCTGTCACGGCGACCGCGGCTCCGGGATGAAGCACAAAGATTTATGGCAATTTTATGCAGAAAAAGTTTCCCAGCTTAAACAAATTTGAGAGTTATTTACTTACTTATTAACATCCAAGCTTGCCACAGCTCTGCAGCACCAGGCACCACCAAGCCATGCCAGAGGTATCTCTCCTTCCAATCAAACATTCACCCTTCGCCACTGGTGAAAGGCAACAAGCTCTCTTTACAAGGCCTCGTCTTTTTCAATAAATTTTGCATGAAAACATGTTACCCAAGCACAAAGTTGCCTGCTGTCACACTGGAAGTATGATAAATGTTTAATGAAAACAACACCACACAGCTTGGTGTCAGACAACAGCTATCACACAGCCCTGCTTTGATCTGAACAGACACTTAAAAGGAGTTCTGAGCGTGCTTTGCACCACAGAACTCTATAACCTATATGCAAATAGGGGGAAAATTACCATAAATGACTTCCTAGTGGAAAGAAGGAAAAAAAAACCTAAAAAATATTCAGCTCCAGGAGTGCCTGACTGCTGCCAAACTCAGAGAGGTCCAATATTCCCAATTTACCTCCAATGTCTTCTGCTGAGCAGCGCAAAGCTCATTGCTGAGCACCCCAGAAGCAGCCACAGAACCCCCTGGGAGGCAGCCAGAAAACAAAACTCTGCAAGGGCTCTGCTTAAATGCCACTGAAAAAGCTCCCCTGGACAGAAGGACCTCAGCAAATATCTGAAGAGCCAGCGTAGGGAATTAAAAAGGAAAAAGGAATGTTGGGAAAAAATAACTCTTCGACTCCATGACATGTCAAAATATTTAAGAAGCTGTGAAGTCATTGATGTAAAAGTGTGATCAGCAGCCTTATTAAGCATCAGCAATTAAAATGGTGCTTGGGTTTGATTCATGGCACAGCACTTCTTTATTTCATAAAAACTGGAAAACTGCTCTTAATTTATTCCATTAAAAACTGTCAAAAACACTTTAAAAAGCAATCCAAAATTCTGCTACTGAGAAAGTTAGGGTGAAACCCATAAATCTAGCAGAACTTTTTCACAACTAGCAAGTTTTTAGTAGGCTTTTTCAACAATTAACCACAATCCTTATGGTATCATCTCTCAGAATGCCAGAGCTTCCACATTTTTACACTAATCAAGACTTTAAACATCAAAATTCAACAGCACACAATGAAAATATGCACACAAGTTGTTTTAAAACAAACCAAAAAAACCCATAAATAAATACAAATGTAATGCTTTAATTAGCAAAAAAAGTTAGTGGGAAAATATTGTAGTGGCATAAGTATGCATTTAAGTGCATGAGTATTATAAACCACTTCACTTTTGAAGACTTTGACAGCAGAAGATCCCTTGCATCCCAAAGCTGTTGGTCTAAACGTGGGATTTGGGAAAGAGTTCCATCAGGCAGGAGTTTCACCTGGCACTCTGACCTAGTCTTCAAGCCATGATATAACACAATTATGTTGCTTTTAGCAACACCTTTTCATACTTTAGTATCAAAATATATAGCATAAAAATCAAGTATAAATATACTTTATACTTTTTAGCCTTAGCATTTAATACCAGCTGAGAAGATTATGTTAGGAACAGTTCCTTATGCTGATACCAGCAAAGCATCACAGAAAATCTCACTGCAAACATGAGACAAAACTGCAGCACTAATGCCCTTGTCAAATGAGCCACCTTGTAACACTTAAAAAACCATCTCACAGTGCATTTTTAAAAGGTCACTACTGCCCCAGACTGAGGCTACAGACCAGCTAATCCTGTAGCAGCAATTCACCCATCATGCAATAAGGAACATGTTACTTTTCAGCACATGTTTCTCTCTAGAAATTAATGGGATTCAGCTTCACCAAGCAACCAACAAGATTTTTTTTTTTTTAAGTCAGCCTGAGAGGACAAAGTACATCATTATACCTCCAGGAGGACTGTCACTGATTTTCCCATACTCAACCCAAACCACACACCAAGGGTCTGCTCTGAGAACTCCAACTCCCTTCTTGGGAAGCCACTGGAAATTAAACCCAACCTGTCTTATTTCTTTGATGCACAGACAAGGCTCTTTCCTTTTTAATTCAGTGACCTATTCAGATAGTGTTAACTATTTTTTGGTTTTAGCCCTGAGTACAAACTCTCACATAAGACTCATTTTTGCCAGGGAAAAAAAAAATGAAGCCAAGAGAAGAAACACAGGAAATGGGACAGCCAAATGTAGGACCTGATAAACTACTTTGGTGGAACAATGAACATTAAAGTTTTGGTTTTTATTTCAAATAAACAAAAATTAAAAGAAAATCACTGGACTAAAGCTAGTTGGTAAGAACTAGACACCAGATGTCTACTACACATTATAAAGTTGAGCAGTGAAACTGATAATGCATCACAAAATGGACATTGCTCCTTATTTTATCCATTCTATTTTATTTATCAGTAGGCAGATTATCTCTGAAAATTATAAAGCTGTGGCAACACCTTCAGAGAGCACTTGTCAGGTACAAAGTTTCATGGGAACAGCCAAGCCAAGCATGACTGTGCTAATTGCAAAGTAAAAGCACCAGGGAGATTCAGACCCAAAGAATAAAGCAGAGCACAACACTCCTGGGTCAGAAGAAGAGACCAATATTGTGATTGCAAACTCAGAAATATGATGTTAAACTTGGCCTGGGACTGGGGAGGAACAGAAAAAGCTGCAAAGCCAAGCAAGTGCTTTTATTTTGGAACTGCTGGCAACAGCTCTTCTGAAAAAGCCATGCCATTTATTGAATATTTTTTTAATATCCTTCCAGGCAATAAAACTCTTTCTCCTACATACTCCAACAGAAACACAAAACAAAAAAGAAAGAGGGGGACAGAGTTCCAACAACTACTGTGAGATAGGAGAGCAAAGCAGCAAAAGCAAACTGGTTAGAGTTGAGATTCCTTGCAAACTTGCATTTCTTTTTCAGCATAAGTTGAATAGGAACAAGTTGAGAACATTTCTTGTTACCTACTGGTCACCAGCTTTATTCTGCAAGGAGTTTCTGCTGGAAATCAAAGAATCCTGACAACCTGAAGGATGGATCCTTTTTTTTTTTTTAATGAATATTTAGGATGTGTTGCTGGGATGCTTTCTGAGCTGGTGTTACTTTACCTTTTGAGTACAAACCTATTTCCAAACTGGATAACCTGCTCTTAACACCACTTTTTTTTTTTCCACCAAGTAATGTCAGATGCTGTAACTGAGCTTCCCAACCCAAATTCAAAGCAGCTGTTACCACAATCTCCCTCCATAATGGCTGAACAAATCCTGTATCCCTTAAAACAGTTCAGACTGTAAGAACAGAAGAGTTCAGCTGTTTTCCTAGGACTGTAACACAGCCTGTGTCAACCAAACAGCTCAGCAGCTTCACCAAGGCTCATGAAGTTTAGGGCTCAACCTTAAAAAATGATCCCTGAATTTGAGAGAGCCAAAGGACAATGACTGCATCACCACAGGTGGTTTTTTTTCTCTTGAAGTATCTCTTGAGATGTTTCCTGTGAAGAGAGGATCTACTTTGAAATACCCAAAAGCTGCCCTGATTTAAAAAGCAAACACAAGGTTCTTCCCCTCACATCCACAAGCCATGAAACTTTTGTTAGTTTTTATCAACTATAAACAAATACTTAGTTCCTTACTTAGTTCCTTGCTTAGTTCCTTGCTTAGTGCAAAAACTGCATTTTGATTCTCCACTTTGGAGGAAAAGTCCCAAATATATGACTACTTACATTGGAGAACCTGCAGTGCTGTCAAACTGAAATACTTCTTTTAAGAAAACTTCTTTTAAGCAAAATACTAAGTATTAAGAAATACTTCTTTTAAGCAAAGTTAAACTATAAAATCAAACAGGACCTGAAAATTTATATTCCATCTTCTCACAATCTGGATTTAAGAGTCCATCTTCTCACAATCTTTATTTAAGAAATAGCTTTAAAGTAGCTATTTTCAATAAATACATTCCAAACATACATGAATTTAAACTGAAAGCTAGATCTGCCTCTTGGTGTGTCTGGGAATACCTGCAAGGATCTATTCCAAATACAGAGGTCAGAAGACTAATTTTTCCCCTCCTTTCCCTGCTGTTGGATTTTCTAGGAAGGTTCTGTAGAATGTCACCCTCAGGGCTGATCAAGACACTAGATCTAGAAAGCCATTTCCTTGGGGAGCCCTCTGTACCAGAGCCCTCTCAGTATCTCACCTCCAGATGTACACCTGACAGACATTTTTTTGGTGTCCATTCAGACTTTTTGCCTCAGATGTCAGAGAAAAAAAAATGCAAATGACAAGTTAAAAAACCAGGACCATCACTGTGTTAATTACAGCAGAATATGGCCAGCGGGGGGAAAAAAATAAATCTATATATATATATATACTCTTTTATGCCTCCCTGTTCAAACTGGACCCAACTCAAACAAGGAGGAGATGACCAATCTTTGTTTACTGTCCCTCCAATGAAAAAAGCTGATGGAGCAAATCATTTTAGTGCTTCCTGGTTTACTCCAGCATTAAGTCCATGGGGTGAGCAGTGAAGTTCCAGCTCAGGCAGCACACATCATGCTGCAGCAGCATCTGCTCTGGCACTGGGCTGCAGAGGCAAGCTATAATAAGTTATAATTCTAACCATACCCACCAAAGGACATCTGACACCACTGCAGGACAAAAAACCCAAATTATAAGATATAGCCCTGAAAAAATAACAGCAAAACCAACTTGCTACCTTCTGCTGACCACTGACAACTACAAAAAGCCTTGTAGTTACTGGAAAACAAAATAAATTTCTCTCTTGGTGCTTTCTTGGAGCATCAAGAGAAACCAAACAAAGTACCAGACCTTCCTGCTGCTGTGGAAAACACAGAAAAATGCCAGGAGCCCACAGACTGACACAGGCAAAAGGTTCACCCAGTTTGTGCTGTACAACTCTCTCTCCTCTACAGGAAGCTCACCTTGGCTGAGAAGATCTTCTCTTTCCCATACTTTTCACCCCAAAACAAAATAAAGATGTGAACAATGGTAGAGAGGAAGAAAGGTGAGAGCTTGGGGAGGCTTGAGGAAGCCTTGTAGAAAAACACAACTGGAAAGCATCTTATTTGACCTCATTTTCCTGGAATACACCCAAGACAAAGAGAAACCACATGACCCCTCCTTGTTCCTGCACTGGTGCAGTGCAAGCAAACTGCAGGATCCCAACTCCCCCTCCCTGGGGCATCCCAGAGACCCTTCCATAAGCAAATAATTGTGCAGTAATTGCAAATCACTATTGCATCAAAGAGCTCTGCCTTCTCTGTGTACTCAAATATGTTGCTTTGCAAGGCCTTTAATAAACAATAATAGGCTGCTGATACAGTTTCAATCTTCAGACTGACAACTGCAAAGGCAAAAAGCTTCTCAGATCCATATTCTCTGCACAGATACACTTTGATCACTATTTGATTCATCTGAAAGGTGTCGTTCCCCCTTCAGAAAAGTTGATGAAGCACAGATTGTATCAGCATCATCCTAGGCACCCTTCATTTTGCAGTGTAATAATGCTCCAAGTAAGAAATCCCCATCCAGAGCCCAGCAGGCAGTACCTGAGCTCAGAGGCAAATGGACTGCTTGCTGTCATTAAACGTTTCTATTATCAGTTTGTACTCTGTGTCCTAACTACCTTGGACATGACCCAAACAGGGCATTTTGTTTTCAAATTTAGCACTGGCTACTTTGGAAGTTATCAAAATACCCGAGGCAAATTGCTTGCTTTCAAAAAAATTCTGGGCACTTGTGTGTTGTTCTTGCAATAATCTCCTATTGATCCTGGTTCTGAGAGCCCGGGAAGGCAGAGAGGATGCAAACTGAGCACTGCTGGAGACTCCAGTGTGATTTAAGATGTGCTTCTACACAAAGTCCAGAAAACCTCCCACAGAGCAAATGTTATGTGCTCAGGATGGACTCTGTCCCTACTTCTCTGCTTCAATTAAAACAAAGCCCAAAACAAAATACTTTTGGCTGGAAGGTCCAAGCTTCTCCTCAAGTCTTCCAGAAGTATGAAAATATATCTGAACTGCAGTTGAATGGGTAAAAAGCATCTTGGCCATGACTTATCAGACATGCTGCAAACATCACAGGGGTTCTGTCCACTCATTGCTGAAAACATCCACAAGAAGAGACAACTGTCCCACCACATGGCTTCATCAAATGAGGAAAGTATCCCTTAAAGTGAGTAGCTGAGGCCACCCTTGAAGTTCCCAGCAGTCCAAGCAATGTATTGTTAATAAGGGAAAAAAACATGCAAATAGCTAATCCTGAATAATTACATAATCAGTGTTACAGCCATGGACAGGTATGCAGTGGTGGCTGAGACAGTTGGTAACTAATGAGTAACTAATCATGAAGCCACAAAGCAGGGAAGGAACTGAGATGCCTCCACCAGTGTGGGTAGAGGATACCAGTCCAAAAATTCCCACTCTGCATTCCTGTAGGAATCCACCAAAGGGAAGCTCAGGCACAGCCCCACCAGTGTCTTCCTTTCTGAAACCAATCACAAAACCAGGGAAAAGATAAAGGTGGCAAGAAAGGCTGCAGGTGGTCAAGATGTACAAGGAGAGGTAGCAACAGAAACTGACTTTTCTGAAATCTGAATAAAAAACCCAACATCAAGAATCCAGGGCATTTCAAGCAGAAATGAGGTTGGCAGAAGGTTTTGAAAGGCATCATTCACCCGCAGCTGGTGCTTCTGAAACTGTACTGAGACTCAGATGAAGCCAAACAACAAATTCTGACAGGGAGGGACTGGAGGTGGTGGACAGTAAGAAACACTGGCAATAGTCTTCATCCTTTCCAACACTCATTTTTCCTTAAATTGTGGCTATTGTGTTAGGGAAAAAAATATATTCAAATGAAGAGATCTAATTAGCATACCTGAGATCAAGGGTGGGGGGAAAAGAATTGTAAATTAAACTATCATTTGGTTTTAAATGCTGTCACATTCCAGAACTAAAAAAAAAAAAAAAAAAACAAAACCTAGAGAATACTCAATACTCTTCAAAAATTTTCAATAATTCTCACTTAGCTTCCATAAAACACCATGTCCTATGGAGCAAACTGACTGTAAACCCCAAACCAGACTGTTCTCAGTTTTTATGATGGTGCCATGGCCATGCCACTTACCCATGCTTTGTGCCACACGTCTCCTTCTCTTTTCCTTTGCCCTTCTCTTTGCCTTTTTCCTTCTCCCTGCCTTTCCGCCGCTCCCTCTCCCGGGATCCACTGGGAGTTCTCCTCTGGATGGACCTCTCACTGCTGCCACTGTAGGAACGCTGACGGGGTCTGGATCTGGATCTGCACAAAACCCACAGCATTTCAGTTGGGAGCCATGGAGATTTCCCACTGTCACTCTCTGTTAAATGTCAGGCAGTCTGACAATTTCCAACACCTTCTCCAACCATTTAATCCATGTGAACACCAAGCTGACACTTGAGCAAAAGGGAAAAAGGAAGCATTGCTTCTGTTCTGGAGGAAGAAAAATAAATTAAACCACACTGTGTACTATTCATCCACTAACAAAGTCATCTGATGTTACCAACATCACCCTGGGAGCTACTGGAAGAAGGAATTTATTATCTTTTTTTTAGCATTAAATTCTGAATTTCTGATCAATTTAGCATGGTAAATAATCAAAGAACTCAGAGTTGCTACTAAGTGCCTGTATTTACATATTAAATGCATTACTACTAATAAACAATGCTCCAACAAACCCCCAAAAAACCAGAAGTGACAGGTCCAGCCCTCTACTTGAGCCTGCAGAGCTGACACTGGCACACAGCTTCTTAACATCAAATTTGGGTTTGAAACATAATTTGCAGCAAACCTGTAAAAAGGCCAACCCTGCAGGCCCAATAATGCAAAAAACTGCATGGAGGTGCAAGGGTTTGTGCACATAATTGGTTCTTGGTTACCAGTCCCTTCATGGCAAGAGGATATTCTGTTCTCAATCATGTTATCCAATCCTCTATGATAAATGGGCAGTGGTACTGATGTACTGCACCAAAAAAGATGAAGGAGAATTAAAATATGGCTGTTTCTACACGTATCCAAAAAGCCTCTTCATAATTCCTAATTTCTTTTAGATGATTTTCTAAATCCTGATTTACAGTTTCTTGTGGATCAGTACATCTTCTGCGTGGCACCTGAGGAGTGATGGACAATGAAGATTTAGGAAAAGAGCAGTTCAATTTTCCCTTAGTTCCTTCATGAAACTCCTGATGGCACCTGATTGAAAACTTTCATTAGGGCCTCAGAGGGTTGGGGTGGGAAGGGCACTTTTTAAAACCATACAAAAGTTTTATTTAGCACCTCTTGGAGTGCAAAACTCCAAAGCTTTCCTTTAAAAGGAAACTCACCTACAAAAAAAAAAAAAAAAAAAAAAAATCACTGAATTTAAAAGGCAAGGACTGTTTAATAAAACTCAACAATGGGATATGCTGCCTCCAGATGAAGCTATAAATTATCTTGAGGAAGAATGTTGTGATGGAGTCTGGAATTTTTCCAGCATCCTGGGGTTAAACACCTCCTCTTGCCATTGAGTCTCAGACCAGCACGGGAGGTCACCCCTCATCTTGACCTTTCCTGGAGCAGATCCATCCTTTCCAAGACAAGATCTCCAATTAAAGGTCTCTGTTAGCACCAAGACAAGAGATCACATTACCACCTAAGTGGTCTGCTATGTACTAGAGAATATTTGCTGCCACAAAATGGATTTTTATTATGTCATCACAAATTAAAAAGCATCCATCCGTTCTTTATTTTTGGAATTTTTGAGCTAAAAGAGTATTCTTATACTTATTTTGTATTGAAAGATAACCATGATTCCTGAGAACTCTGCAGGTAAGATGCAGAATCTGAAACAGTAAAACCAGCAGAAAATATCAAACCAGCCAACCAAAGGCACCCTACAGCAACACAAACCACCCTCATTTGATTCCAGGCCTCTCCTTACTTCAGGGTGTGATCCCTCAAACTGAAATAAATGAGGAATCTAAAATATTTATTGCTACAGAGCTTATTTTCTCAGCTCAAGCTTGAACCTGATTCACATCTAGGGTTCACAGGTGTGAATCACAGCAAATGCAGCTCAGATTTGCTGAAATCCTAGACTTCTGTTCCTCCCCATGAACAAGCAGAACAAATGGCAGGTTCAATTTATACACAGAATTAAAGAAAAAAAATTAAAAATAGACTCGTTGCATCACATTTGTAATAATCTACTTGTAAGAGCAGGCAAGACCTCTCAGGTACACCAAGGCTGCAATGTCTGAGGTCAAAAATAAGACCAAGCCCAGCAAGATTCAGGATGCTTCTTGTTGCCTAAAATCCCCTCAGTATTCAGGAGTTTCATGGCCCAGGGGGGCAGAGGAGCAAGGGCTGACCCCAGCCCAGCACCTTCTCAGTGCCACACAACTTCCTTGCACTGGATGTCACCATTTTCACAAGAAAAATGCCTTTCTGCTTTGCCTGTAAGCCCCAAATCCTCAACCATTTGTTCTGAGAACACTTGATGCAAACTTCCATAAGGCTGAGGTGAAATCCAAAGCAGGCCAGAGGCTCTTGACAGCAGGGGATAACTTCATGGGGTGGAAATTAAAGCCTAACAAATTTGCTGTTTGGTAAATAACAAGCTGCAGTGCATTTCCATTTGTAGCATGAACAACTTCACCTGTATAAATTGCTATCAAAATATCTCAAGATACCAAACAGCAAATAAAGACACAACTTTATGGCACAGAGCTACAAGAAGCCATCTGTACCAAGGATTCATCAGGAAACAGGAACAGAAGTCCACAGATCAAGCAAAGAATAAAGATTTTCTGTTTTATTACTATCGGGGAAAAAAAATTTAATTATTATTTGTATTAAAGCAAGTCCCAAAGTGTTCAAATTATGGAACTACTGGAGGAAAAACATAAATAATGGTGCTGGAGAGTAGACTGTCAGCATGCACAACCCCTTCCCCCCAAAGCAGCACAAACAAAACACCCACCCACCATGCCAAAGGTTAAGTCATTTAGTCAAGTTCAAAGATCTTCAAAGGGTTCTTAGATCCAGATAAGCCCATATGTTACCAAATTTCTGTGAAATGGTATTACTTTCCAATCTGCTTTTCATGTCTAAGTTACAGAACACACAGATGCTTGGCATCACTCAGGATCCCTAAATTCTCACACCAGATAATCAAGGCTCACCAATAACTTCCCAATCTAAAATCCTAAGAAATGTCTTTATTCTATCAACACTTCGTCCACTTGTAAAAATTGAAAGTATCCATAAAAGCCCATTCAGTTACTGCACAATAAGTGTTAATTTGCTAATTTCTTCACAGGTAATCAATTAAAATGTAAAATATTGGATAAAATTAGTTGCACTAAATTTAACAGCTGCTCCATGAGCATAATTAGTTTCACAAGGGCCATATGTATTCTGAACAGAGACAGAGTTGAAACAAATAAGCAGATTTTAAAACAAGTTTGAGGAAATCTGCATTTAATTAGCAGGTGGGCACTACAACTGCATAATGTTTTTATACATTTATATTTATGAAGTGACAGAAGATCTAAAGGCTTTTTAAAATGGCGTTTATTGTTTGAATGGGACCTGTTTTGCTGCATGCTAAAGTGATTTAAATCCTTATAGCTCTCCTTTGAAAAAATCATAAATGGTGAAAGAAAACATGTGGAAAACTGTAAAACTAGAAAGAATTTGCGACAAAAAGCAGAGACACATACCATAACCAAAAGGAAACTACACTTAATTAAATGTACACTACATCTGGAATATCAGCCTAATAAAACCTGAAACTATTAATTTTCATTGTTCTAAAGGAAATGAGGTCAGTGTTGTTTAGTATTTCCCCAATTATATTGCACTAAAGCACTGAACTCTATCCTATAGGTACAATCTCATCTTTTCAAAACCCTACAATTTGAAAACAGTCACTGAGATAGGCTTTTTTTTTTTTAATGGAAAGAGGAATTAGAGCACAGCTCAAACAGAAGAAAACAAGAGCTCTTTCAATCAAATATCTGGGAAAAAAAAAAAAAAAAGAGCTATGTTGTTGGCAAACAGCAGCCACCACCCAAATGAAAGTTTCAGAGATGTCAAGTTCTTCCCTGGCATTCTTCTAAATATCTCTCAGCTGACACAATTCTTATTAGAGTATTATTAGCTCAATAGCCCCAAATAAAACCCAACAAATTCATGCCTCTTTAATACTTCAGCAATAAATCACAAGTCTGGGAAAGAACAATGAAATGTAACTGCATTGCATCAAACTTGGATATTCATCCTGGTAACAAAGGCAGAGTGCAAAAGCACAACTAATTGCAGCTGAATGCCATGTTCTCTTCCAAAGCAGATTAAGACAAAGTTAAAATAGTTAAGACAGTAAAAGCTACAATTTATTTTCTAATAACCTTTGGGTAACAGAATAATAAAGGAATGAGAGCTACCACACCATCCTGGCTGCTAAATAAACTAAGAAAAAAGCCAGCCTTCTGCTTCTTCCCTTTATTTCTCATTCAAGGCAGTTCCTATTCAAAACTTGAACTCTATATGAACAAATAAGGTAATATTCATCAGGCTTTGCAATTAATTTATACATACATTCACATTTATTCTATTCTGGATACAGCTGGAATTTATTTTCAAAACCAAGGGCCCAGCTTACTTTCAGGACTCTCCATAAATACTATAAATGATTTGTTTCTCCATCATGCAGGCATCAGTGGCTCTGCATCTGCTGGGACAGGAAGATCTGGATCTATCAGCACTGAAATAAGGTCAGATCCATTTTCCAGATGGAATCACTATTCAGGTAATTATTTGTTGTAAATTTGACAACACCTCTGATATTTAGTTAAGGAACATAAACGAGACATTTCAAGGTTGAATTCTTCCACTTCCTCGGTGCCTCTGAGAAGTCCAAATTAGTCACAGGGAAGTGCTACTCCTCTGTCTCTCTGTGACAAGACCACTGCTGTATTTTTGGGGACTGTGAAACATCTGAGGTTGAGGCCAATCCTGGCTTGGAGATGCTGTAATATTAACAAATACACCCACAAAGAGATATTAGACAGCTGAACAAAATTACCTAAAAGGATGCTTGGAACCAGCTACCCTGGAACACTGATTGTTCTCCTGAACTGGAAAATCAAACCCCAACCCAGAGCACCACAGCCCCACCAGGAGACACTCAGACCTCTGAGAAACTCCAGCAGATCCAAAACTGAACCAACCAAAGCCACAAAAACCTCTCAACATTTCTCCATTTCAGCACTGCAGCAACCTGCAGCACCACTTAAAAGGCTCAAAATCTGCTTCAAAACAAGATTTAAGCTCATGCTTGTCCTTACAAACAAACACCTCACTGAAAAGACTGAAACTTTTGAGCCCATTCACATGATAAACAAGTATGAAAAACATTTTTTTTCTTTAATTCAGAGGTAACCAGACATTTTAGGCTTTAAATTTCCTGAGCTGTAAAAAGTTTGAGGTATTCCACCTGTACTTTTTAGCACACTGAGAGACTTTTAGAATTAAAACACAGATTAAAAAAATAAATAGTCTTAAGGTATTGAATGAAAATAGCAGCAACTTTACGACAAGCTCAAATATCTGAAAATTAAGTCATAAGAGGGCTTTAGAAACTCCTCAAGTGCAGACAGACACAAAGAAAAGCACATCACACCATAGTGACCAAGCCTCGTGCAGACAGAGCACAAGCAGTCTGTACTGCATTACCATTTTTTTCAATATGGATCCCATAAATGCAGAGATAATGTTCTAACTCCCATGCAAGCAAGATGCATCTGACTTTAATATTTTGTATTTCACAAACACAGAATAGAGAGAGGAAAGCATGGTCTGGTTTTTAATATTCTCCTAGATGAATACTGAGCAGCTTGTTTGCCAGAGACTGGTGAAGAACACGGAGCTGACAAGCTTAGTGGGCACAAAATCTGCTTTACTGGAAGTTATCACCTCTAACCCTGTTGTCTTTCCCAAACCCCATCTCTAATGACTGATTAAAAACTCCAAGGAAGGGGAGATAAAGTCTGAAATTTTCACTTTATATTCTAAAGAAAGGGTGTTTTCATCATGGAAACTGCCAATGAGATAAAAAAAAATACCATAAAATAAAACATATCCAAATGAGAAACAGTAATATTCAAATGGTTTTGTAAAAAATACACAAAGCAAGAAAATTCCTTTATTATGCTTCAAGGTGTAAATGCCTGTTCTGATCAGTTGTTGATATGAATTACAAACTATTTGGCACTCATCTCACTTTCAATGATAATAAGGAGCAGTTAGAGTGGGATTCCAACATACCTATGTCTTCATGTTAAAAAAAAAACAAACAAAAAAAGAATTCTCACTTTGTGAATTTCTCTTCAAAGCTTTGCTGTTTGTTTAAAACATAAAATACCAAAACCTCACAAAACCACAGCAAAGCCCTGAAATAATTACAGAGCAGCACTGCATGGCCTTCCTGAACCTCCCTGCAGCCTGGACGTGCTGCACTCATCTCAGGTTTGAAACCTGAAGGCAAGAATTAAAATGTAAACTGTGTTCTTTCCATCACTGAGAACATTGCCAAAATTAGGGAGTTAAGAAACTGACTCCAAAAAATAAACCACTACCTGTTGTGTCCCTCCAAAAAGCTTCAGCAAGTGTCTTGCATGGTGACTCCCAGAATGTCAGCCCATGCTGGGGGAGCTGGAGGGAGGGAACTGGGACACGAGGAACTTGAGAACTGAAAGGCAGTAACAATGTCAGAAGCAAGGAAAAATTCCCTGCCACCCCTCTGCCACCTTCAGATGCCTCTCCTGAGGTCACTGATGTCTATTGGCTCCTGCTGCTCATCAAAGTACCAAATCTGTGGGGCTGAAATTCTCTTTTGAATACTCCTTGATACTGCAGGCAGCACAATAAGAGCTTGACCCCACCTGCACTTTCCTGTTACAAGCAGGACCTAAGGGTACATTGAGTAACCCCAGGCAAGCAAGAGGTTACCAGTCCTCAAACCATCTACTGCACTTCACAGCTGCAATGTACTGAACACTTGGTAACTCTGGTTAGCAGGTTTGGCTTCCAGAAGTTCCACCAGTCTTGTATCAGCTTACTGCAAAATGTTCTGAAATAAGGTCAAGACTTTGTTGTATTATTCAGATGATTTGATCTTTTTAATTTAGCTGAAGCATGGGAATACTCCATAATTCAGAGGCTTGGCCACACTCTTCAGGAGGGTTTCCACCACAAAACTTAAGAAAAATTTATCTAGACCAAGTTTATTGTGAATTTCACCTGGTGTAACACCAGACACCAGTGCTCCAACACTGGGCAGCCTGCAGAGAAAGAGCCCAAGCCAACATCACTGCAGGGGAGGAAACCCAAGTTCCAGATGAGAAGAGGATGGCTCTGAAGTACCTGCACTGCCAGGGCACAGCAAAGGAAAGCACACACAGCACTAGTTAGAATTTTGACTAACACCAGAATTTCCAACACAAACAATCAAAGTTCAGAGTAAAAAATTGTTCCAGACTAAAATGTATTTTCTAGGAATGGTTTTCATCATCTATGGAGCAGCATTTCCACTACCAGGTATTTGAGGGGACTTGTTAAAATAAATTAGCATGGCTGACTTTTATGTAGGTTTTCTGCATATAAATATTTTTTGAATATTTATGGTTCCAGAACAAATCTCCTCTCAAATATTACCACTACGAAAGTCTGAAAATTAAAACAGTTTTATAGAATGTAAAAGAATTCTGCAAATTTCCTTAAGGACTAGTTTATATTTTAGTTTATACTACCATACTTTACTTGTTTTAAGGCTTTATCTGTTATTTGAATATTTCATGAGTAAATCAATTTTTCTTTTCCAAAATGAACTCTCTCCAATCAACCTTACACGTGAACCATAATCTGAACGATTTTTTTACAACAAATTTAGATTTTAATATTAAATTACTCAAACCCCACTTTCTGTAGCAGAAAAATGGCCAAGCTGGCCTTGATTTTATTAGCCTACAATTTGCTCACTGGTGTTTTCTTAAGCTATATGAGTGGCTTATGTACACCAACAAGATCCCACAGGTGGTTGTGATTAGGTGGAAGGGGACAACACACTCACTGAAAACTTTCACAGACACTTACCTAATGGGATGTCACATTAAATCTGACATCAGGAGATAAAGTAGCTACAGACTAATTAGAACATCTCAAAAAAACAACAACAAAAAAACCCAATAGCCATCTATTTCCAACCAATAGCCCCAACATTTCTGGAAAGGAGGAGGTTTGGAATCCGTGAGGTTGTGACGTAGCTTTCTGCTGGCAGAAGATGTCCTTGAAGCTCCAGAGCTGTCATCATCTTGGAAATAGATGCCCCTAACTGCAAAACTCTGGGAAACATCCGAATTCAATAGGACTCCAACTCACTTCCTCTCTTAATGCTCAATGACTAATTCCTCAGAGATCCCCTTAAAAGCCCTAAAATGTTGTCCTTGGGTAGCAACTTTCACTCAGCAATCAATCGGGAGCAAATGAGATGATTGTGTTGAGATGGAGTGGAGTGTTGAAGGGAACAGATGAAGGAAGAAAGGTGCAGTGTGGGAACATATGCTGCTGCACTGAAGCTGCTCAAAGGGTCTGCTGGAGGAAGACTTGGTTCCCAGAGAAGCCCAGACGCCGCGAGAGGGGACGGCGATGAAAGAACCCCAAGTCGTGTGGAAATCCAAACACAGTGACAGACACAATTATTTTACTAATTGCTAATGAATACAGTCGAGTGGCTTCAAAAAGCCAAACTTTGCTCGGACTGCTTCAGGTTCTGACCTCTGCATGAGCAAATGCATTTCAAACCCAAGCCCACCAAAATTGATTAACGGCGCCAGCCAAGGCCGGCGTGTAGTTGAAGCTTTTTTTTCCCCATCTATCACATGGCCCCAAGGATAGTTAAATGAACCTTAAAATGGCTACAAACAGCTCAATGACTACACAGACTCCTGCCAATTAGAAATAATTAGGCAGTCATTTTGGTGGTGAGTCTTTTTAAGTGCATACATAATGATGCAATGATGCTTATTAGCCAGCTCCTATGAGCTGTGCTCAAACAGCCTGGAATAATTATGCAACTATCACAAAGCCTTGCACATCTCTGTACTTCACCTTAATGCATTTAAAAATCCACTTCATTACCTCCAGTAATTAATCCTCCATTAATTGCAGGAAAAGCCCAGTTTACCGTGCTTCGTTTCTAATTATCTTCTAAATAGTTATGGTTCTAATTAATGTGTTCATTAAGCTGAATATCTTTCTCAAAGCCACGCTCAGAGCAAAGGTTCTGCTTTTGAGAGAAAAAACCTAACTAGCCATAAGGTGAGGCCATTTTGGTTGTATTTGCTTTTATTTTAGTATATTCAACCTCCTAATTGGCATTTAAAATCTAATTTGGAAGAACTTCAAGAGGACTATATAGGAGAAAAATAGGAAAAGGATTTTTATTTTTTTTTACCCATTCTCCAATCAAGAAGCTTAGAGCTCTAACAGGAAAACTTTTAGCATATCTTTTTGATATAGACTGGTAACAGATTTTCAGTGCTATGCCACAGATTAATTTAAATTCTATTGCAATTTAGCTTACTCCTGCATGTTTCCATATAAAAGCAGCAAGAACTATGGAAGAAAAATAGGTACCTAACAGCTTATGTATAATTTTTTAAAAAGCAAAAAAAAAAAAACAAACTCACAAAATGCTACTGCCCTTGCCTGCATTCCTAGGATATAAATCAGCAATTGAGAATTAAAACAAATTGAATTATTTGAGCCAAGCATAAGATAACCCTTTAAAGTCAATGAGAGTTTTTCAGTGTGCCTCACTAGGGGCTGATACGATGCTGTGAAAACTGCAGCTAAAGAATATTTTCAAATGGTGTTTATGGATCAGGAACTTGCACATTGAAAGCATTTGTTTCACAGTCTTTTGGAGGTATGCAGATATGAATTTGCAGAAAACTTCAATACTCAAAAACTTCTACAAGAGTACATCTGGAATATTTGTTACAGTTAATATCAAGGTAGAGATATTAACTGCCTATTTTTTGCTAGATTTTTTCAAGATACACACTATATTTAAATGGTTCTCCCTCCAGCTACACTATGCAAAAGCAAATAGAAGTTTTCACAGTTTTTCCATATTAGATCACCTGGTTAACAGAAAACAGTCTCCTCAGGTAGTTACCTAAACACTATTTTAATAGTAAGAAGAGAAAAGCTCTAGAAATGCCTGAAATTACCAGATATGGCTTAGTAATCTCTTCCTATAACATGACTCCTTAGTAAAATCTGGCACCACTGAAGCCAAGAGCAGCTTTGCCCATTGGCTTCAAGAGGGCCAAAGTTTTTACACCAATTTATCTCCATACCAACAAAACCTGGCAGCTGCCTATCTGAATCTTGAATTAATTTATATGGGATAAAAAACTGTTTGTACAGAGGTACTAAAAGACGTATAACTGATTTATATGGGATAAAAATTTGTTTGTACAGAGGTAGTAAAACTCCTGTATGCAGAAGCTGCTCTCCTGCCCAGGAAAACAGCACTGAGCTACTGAGCAATGGCTTGAGCTGGAAGCCTGGGGAGAAGCAGTGACCAAGGAATTCCAGGGCATGCACGCTGTGCATAGAGATGAGTGATCACCTCTGAAAAACAACACACCCACAACTACCATCCCAGACACATAAAGCATGGCCAGGAGCAAAGAACTGTAATACCCTGAGAAAAGAGCCAACAAAGAGAGTGGTCCCCAGTGGTCCTGGCTGCCACCAAGGGCCAGAGCAGCTTCCAGCCAGAGAGGGAAGCATTACAGCTGATTTCTCTGGTGATTAATTTCTCTCAGGACCTGAGACAACAAAATATTTCACCTCTAGTTTGAGTGCAGCAAAGCAGAAGGCACAGAGGACTTGAGATGTTGCTGACCAAGGTGGGTGGTTAGAAGAACACAAGTGTTCATAGAATCCTAGAATGGGCTGGGTTGGAAGGGAGCTCAGAGCTCATCAAGTCCAACCCTTGCTCCACTCCCCCCGTGGTTCCCAGCCCATGGCACTGAGTGCCACATCCAGGCTCTTTTGAAATAGCTCCAGGGATGGAGAATCCACCCCTTCCCTGGGCAGCCCATTCCAATGCCTGATCACCCTCTCTGCAAAGAATTTTTTCCTAATATCCAACCTAAGCCTCCCCTGGCAGAGCTGAAGCTCTGCCAGGGGAGGCTTAGGTTGGATATTAGGAAAGAATTCTTTAGTCCATGCCCTCTTGTCCCACTGATATCTGCCCAACCCCCCCCTGGCTCCAACCTCCTTTCAGGGAGTTGGAGAGAGTGATGAGGTCTCCCCTGAGCCTCCTCTTCTCCAGCCTCAACACCCCCAGCTCCCTCAGCCTCTCCTCAGAGGATCTGTGCTGGAGAATAACCATCCCTCATGGAACCTGAACAATAATATAACAGCAAAACAAAAGAGAAAGCTCATTAAGAAGGACTATGGGAAGCAATCTGGTAATAGGTAAACATGGTGAGGAATTTGTGGAAGAAGGAGCAATCCATCAGTAAGAGTATGGAGAACAGGGAAGCTGAACTGGGACTGCACATGCAGCCTTCACTCTGGTGCAGAGAATTTCAGCAACAGGATGTGGGTACATCCAACAAAATTCAGGCTGAATTTCTGAAACACAAGGAGGTGACAGCCACTTGTGCTCTGCTGTTACAGGTATTTTACATTCTGATGAGTCCCATAGAAAAGAGAGAGTAGAATACTTGTGCAACAAAAATACGTGATTCTCACTTGCATCTTTTTAAACAAGATATTGTGACTGTCATATGTGATTAGAATTAGGAACAATGAAAGATGGAAATAAACAGTAAAATATTACTATTAATTTCTACCATTTTGTGTGTCACATTTTGATAATCACTTCCCAGAAACAGAAGGAATTTACACAGCAAACAGTGGTGGGTTTATATTATTGATGCATCTTTAAGACATCTACTCTATGTTGGTGCCTCTAGAAACATGATCTCTGCAGAAAAAAAAAAAAAGAAAAAATAGCTTCTATTTCATGGCCAGAGCTTTGGTAGCAGAGGAAGAGATTATTAAAAGAAGTAAAAATACATATTAGTTTGTATTGTAGACACATCAAAACCAAAAAGCCAATCCTCCACTCAGGGGAATCATCCTTCTTGCCATCTTGAGCACCTTTTCCCAAACAGAAAACTGAAGCATTAAAAAAAAAAAAAAAATCCACCCCAAAAAACCACTGACCTGCAAATAAAGCCTTTCCCCAAGGGGGAAATAAATGGTTTCAGAAAAATAAGCTATATTTAAAAAGACATTTTGTGTATATAACACCTGAACTGCTTTAGAAACAAAAAGTTCACATGTAATTAGACTCAATGCTAAGCTTTAAATGAACAGCACTTAGGTATTCATATCTTTTTCTAAAGCTTTTTTTTTATATATATACCAATGAAAGGCATCAAAGCAACTGTCACTGGCAGCTCTCTGGCCTTATTGATAACTTAAGAGCCCTTGGCATTGCCTTTATGAAGTTTAATTTCCCAAAGAGGGCAATTAGATCTCAGTAACATGCTCATTGGTGGGTTGTAGCTCTAGGATATCTTCAGTGCTGCTGCCTCACCTCTGTGTTTTTGCCAGTAGAGTCACGTAGACAAACTGATACATCCTTTTTGAAAAAAAATCCAGTTATTTTAGCTTAAAAATATTTTGAGAGACTGTTGGTGATACCACCTATAATGCAACAAGATCCGTAATTAAAAACTGCACGTTTTGATTTTTTTTTTTTTTCTGTAGGGACAAGAAATGGGATCTGGTGTTACCATCCCCAGAAAAACAAAAGGTTACATGAGCAAACTCAGTAATCTGCAATTCTCTCCTTCTTCCTTGCCCCAAGTCTTCACTTGAAGTTTAATGAAAGAAATACAATATCTTAATAAATATACATTCTAATGGACCAAAGACTCCAAATTTCCCCTTCTCCATCACACAGGGGACAAACAGGTAATAGTGACACTGATTCCTCACATAATTATGTGGGTCTGTATAGCTACCTGTGTCTGTGTTCATTTGTATATCAAGGACACATGAAAAAATATCCTAGGCAGCAGATCCAAACTCAAAAGAACTCCAGTAGCAACTATCAGGCAAAAAAAAAAACCCAGCAATGAACCATTTCAGAATAAATGTTCTGATTAAATAGCATTTTTTTTATTCCTTATGGGACTTTTAGCCACTGGTCTTTGGAAAATTCTTGGCCCCATTTCCAAAGGTGATATTTCCAAAGCATTCTTATAAATTAAGACAGCTTTTCAACACTGCCTGACAATGTGTGCCCAACCTTGTTCTTCACAGTGGTCATTTCTGCTTTCTCCCAGCAGCTGCACAAAGAGCCATGTTGTACCCTCTCCCTTCCCTTGTAGCTGCTGCTACTCCACTTCCAAATTCCTTCCATCTCCTCCCCATCAGCCAACAAAACTCCTGCTGTCTGATGTTTGTAGGATGGTCAGTTCAGAAGAGCTTCACACTCTTCCCTGGGCCCTTCCTCTTCCCAGAACAGCTCTCTCTCTCTCCTTTTTTTATTTTTTTTTTTTTCACAAGCTGTTATTTTGTCAATCTGAGTTGAACTGTGTGAAAGATATTTCAAGACAGCAGTTTCCAGCTTAACGTAAAGGGAAAAGCCAGAAACACTTGGCAGACAATAAAAAACAAGCTTGCATATTTAAAGGCAATTATAATGAGATGTTCTGTAATTGTATGAAATCAAGGTTAACATATTTTGGCTAATTCTATTTAGAGGTACATGAATTAAAAGATTGGCTTTACAAGTTCTGATGTAAAGTATTTTCATGTACAATTAACTCGCAGAACAAGAGCAGTGGAAACTCTAAAAATCTTACCCAGGCTGCATCCACACAGAAATTACAGGAAATCTGAGTTTCTCCAGCCCAGGGAAGCACAATATTCTAATAAGAACTACCCTAATCTTCACCTGGCAATAATTTCAAGATGATATTATTATTATTCTCATTTCCTTGAATAATATCCATACTCCAGGGCCATTTTCCTTCTCATATTCAATATCATGCATGCTCGTATCAAGATTCCTTTCTTCATATCCTGTCACAGTATCAATCACTGCCTCCTGTCCACTCAATCCACTTTTGATTTATCAGCCCCCGTCTTTCTGGACTCCATAACTCGACCCAAACCATTTTAGCAAGACAGTGACAAATAGCACCCAGTATCACATCAACCTGTTCCACTTAGTAAACTAAGAAACAGTAACTGTGACATCTCTGCATAAGTATTCCATCCTATTCCCCAGACTGATGTATATTAATGAGGAGATGGTATTTGAAATGCTTCTTCCACATCAGCATCTAATATGATCAAATTAGGAAATGGGATGATTTATTAAATTTCGGAGAGCTGAAATATTTCTTTATATCACTATATGTGTGGTTTCAGAAAGTGAGCTGTTGCTTTCAATTTTTCTACTGAGGATGTGCCTGCATTTCACAGACGAATTATTGTCTTTAAAAAGATTGCAAGAAGGCGAAATGTTATTAAGCAAATGCTCAGTAAAACAAACTAAATCGGTTTTAAAATTCCTAATTTAATGTAAATCTTGGTTGTTTTGCTGAAATTCAGTTTGTGATCTTATTAAGTCATATTTGCATTGTACTATCTTGCTGTAGGACAGCTTTAAATTTATAGCGTTACTAGGAAGCCCCACTTTTTCGACTCTAAAAAATGCATCTAAAATAAAATAGTTATAATATGCACAAGTTTCCTTATCTCCTAAAATAAAGCACAAAAGAAATCAGTTTATGAACAATTCCCACCCAAGATATTTCCTAAGACATCCCATCATGAAAATCTTTTCAAATTAAAACTTGATGTTGCGGTTGGAGTTCTATAAATCATTCACTCCAATAACAAACCTATGTGAGAGAAGTTATTAAAAAAAATTACATTACAGCCACATACACACTTAACGTTTTCACTACCTTGAAAAACAAGGTATGTGAATTTGAGGGAGGACTGTGGAGAGAAAAGACATCGTGGGATGTGTGATTTGTGCCATCTTACACCAACACCAAATCCAGTGGTTTAAAGATCTTGTGCCGTGGTCCTTAACTTCTAATACAAAAAGTTTTCTCCTGTCATCTCCATTCTCACTGGGGGAAAAAAAAAACAAGCAACCAAATCCCAGCTGCTCCAGCCCTGCAGGTGGTACTCTGAAGGCACAAAAGCAACGTTGAAAATACAGACAGCACAGAGCTGCTCTCACTTGAGTGCTGCCTCCCACCTCCCTGCTCTTCAGGTGGGTCAGGGGAGTTTGCTCCCTGCCCCTGGCAATCCAGAGCCTGAAGATCAACCACACAACTCCCGTGGGTAAAGTGCTCCTCACTGCAATAACACAAGGTGGCTGCCCGAGTTACTGCTGAGCATTTTATTATCTGGTTTACATTTATATTTTTTTCCTAAAGACAAATCCCATCTCTTCACATTAAAACAGTTTCGGATAGATTTCTCCTGCCTGGCTGCTTTTCTAATTCCTGACAACTTCTGGGATCCACAACCTCCAAGAGCAAGAGCTTCCAGAGCTTCGTTGTGTGATGAAACAGAAAAATCTCCTTTTGTTTGACTGGGATCTGCCATCACCCGGACTCCAGCCACTTCTTGCCTGCCCCAGGTCTCCCGTTGGAGGTGACAAGAACCACTCATTCCTTAATCATCTTTTCACATTGTATTATTTTTGTTTTAACACCCCTCCCCATCACATTCCCTCTTTCCCCCACAATCTCTTTTCCAGCCTGGAAAACCTTATGTAGTCAGTCCTCTTAGGACAGCTGCTTGTGCCTTCGACCCAGTGCACACAACAGATTCTGAGATAGCAGGGGAAAAAAAAAATAATATTTATTTAGCGTTGCTGCTACTGCCTCGCTGCTAACAAACAGGGAAAACATAAGAGCAGCTCTCTGCAACCTACTTAACTCTTCTCCAGAAATAAGATTATTCCATGGTTTCTCAGTGTAATATTACAGCAGAGAGCAGACTTGGAAAAAATTCCAGTAAAGGATTCAATGTGTCCTGTTGGTTTTAGTTTTACGCTTTTAACATTTCAGTTTTCTGCTTTTAATATGCCAAAAGCCTCTTCTGTTTATAATTTAGGTTATTTATAAATATTCTCCCTGAAGAACCATGGCTGTGAACAGTAACATCATTTCAAGTGACCTCCAGCTATACCTTCATAGCTGTGGTACCAAAAAGCATTTATGCTTAAAATATTTTATACACGATATTTCCCAGCACAAAATGAAATAAGCAGTAGTCTTGTTTTTCAAGTTTTTTTTGTGTGTTCTTCCATAAATTGCAATGACAATTAACATCTGTAAATGCCTTGGAAAAGATGGGTATTAGACTGTGTCTATAATGACATCTGCAATTTATTGTCACTACAACAACCAAGATCTTTAAATCAGGTTCTCCTATTTCCTAATGTATCTGACATACTGACACCTTCATTTTCACCCTAGTCCTTTGGCATTTCATCTTATACATTTTTGTGGGTATTTACAGGAATATTTCTCCACACAGGGCAGTAGTTTATCTGGGGGCTCCAGCTCATATGGTAAATATACTCAAAGAGAGATCAGACAGTTTAAATAATCAAATTGCTACTACAAAGGCACTGCAGCAATAAGTGACCAGGCAACTATTCTAATGAACAGCTGTGGATAAGTCATGGGAGAATACAAATAAAGGAAACTGAAACCTTCACCTCTTTCAACAAAAAAAAAAAAAAAAAAAAAATTCTCAGCATTTAAAGGCAACAGCCAACAATTTGGCATAGGAAAGGAACATGTTTTACTAAATTCCTGGTCAGGCACACAAACTTACCTGGCTGCAGGCCTGTAAAAACATCTCAGAAAAAGCTTTGATCTCTCTGACATGCTCAACAATTAACCCAAATTCAACAGGAAATGCTAACAGTAATCCTGATATCCAAGGATGAACTTTAAACTTTTTAATTGAAAAATACACACGTTAAAAAAAACTGAGCTTTCTTTAAATTCTGCAAGTATAGAGAAGATTTTCTAATACCATTTGCAACATCTGGATTAAGTGTCTAAATTACACTTCTTAATTGAAAATAACCATTTGTCACAACCCTATCTGTCAACAATTTTAGCACCATAAAGTCCAGACCAGTTAAACCAGGGTGACTATCAATGTTTTTTGCACTTAGTCAGCTGCAAAATATACATCTCATTTCTTCAGAATTGTTCCACTAGTTTAATTCCACTAGTTCCATTGTTCCACTAGTTTAATTCCAGTAGCAATTTAAAGATTCAGTCCATCAAAAGCACAGCACAAATTCAAATCAAATCAGGAAGAGTTTCAAGTGACTTGTAGTTTCAATGATCACTTACAACCATTTTTTTTTTCCTGCTATACTCCATGCTCAGTAACAATATGGAGATTTTTAAATGACTGTTTTTACAGCAGAAATAATAACCAATTTTCCTAGGAGAGAGCCTTACCTCCTAGTTCTGCTTTTTGATCTTGATCTTTGAGACCTGTAGGATTTGCCTCTGCCCCTGGAGCGGCTCCGGCTGCGTTTTCTTCGAGACCCATATGAGGAACTGCTGCTGGATCTGTGTCTGCGTCTGAAACACAACCAGGCTCTTAGCATCCTCCTGCTTCTGAGCAAACAAACAAACAAACACAGCAGCAAAAACCCAAACAGTTGACTTCAAAGGGACAGGCAAACCTGGGGGGTTTGGAGAAGCCTCAAACACCGCTATTAGACTGTACTGCTTCTCACCCACATGGGTTCTTCCTAAAGAGCTTATGTTTTGAAATATACATCCCAAGAAAAAAAAAGGGGAATGGGGGAAAAGTCATTCACCAATTTGTCTAAAAATTTTCCCCTCAAGGGGAAAGCCAGGAACATAACCCAGCTCTCAGTGGTTTTCAGTCCCATGACCAACTCACTGGAAGTCGTTGCCCCTCTGCCAAATCCAAGGCTGAAGAAAATCCAGAATCTCCTTTCCCAGCAGGATTTGCAGAAACACATCCTATGGGATGAGGGCTACGACCCCAGAGCTAAAAATTAAATTCATGCAGGGTTAACTTCTGCATTGCTGCTCTACACAATTCTTTCCAGCCATTCCACACACATAAAATGGAAACAGAAAAATGTACTTTCCACACCTGAACCTCATATTTATCAACTTTGATAACATGCAATCTCTGTTGTGTTCTGATGCAGACAGACCCTCCCCTTTTCTCTTTTTTTAGTGTTATTACTAATCAAATAATCAGTGTTAATTTATTCCTTTTGAGCTTTGAAGTTTTCTCCTGAGTTCAGTCAGCAGTCAGAAAGGTATCTTACTGTCCCCCTCCCACCCAACCTCCCCATTTCATTTATTTTAAGAATAAATTCTTATACACAGAGGAAAAAGGTGAAGGAATAGGTACTAGATACATAAATTAAACCAACTAATCTCCAAGCTGGGGGAAGGGATACCTTCCAAGTGTTAATTTTTCCATCTCCTGTCTCCATCTCCCTAACAGCAAACTAAATAATGACTGCAGTCCTTATGAGAACATCCAGATTTTTTTTTTTTTTACTTCATTATATTTGATTAATGATAAAATACAACATCACAAAGACACACTTCTGCAGTTCAGGATGCAGCCCATGTGATGTGAATAAGGAAAAAGTGCTGTACTACACACAAGCAGTGCTGCAGCAGTCCAAACTGGAGAAGATATACATAGGTTAACTGCTAAAGAAGAGGTCTTCATCTGAGAAAGGAATGCAATGCTCCTGCTAAATGAAGATGAGGAACAGTAATCTTACAGGCTGCTTCTTTTGATTCTTAAGGGCCAGGGATAAATCCAGCAGGACCCCAGTGTGTAATAGTGACTTGACTGCCAGGAGCAAATGCCCTAAACTAAGGGCAAAGCAAAAAAGTGTCAGCCAGATCTTAAAAGCAGACACTTTCTTCTTTTCTGGATTCAATTGAAGTCAACTGGTCTTCATCCAGGCTCTAATCTCCCTTCAAGCTCTGGTTTTATCTGGGAGATAGCCATGCCTGTGCTGGACTAAAGAGATTCATAAAGCTGCATGTCATCAGCAGAGTGCTGGCATGGAAGCCCATGTCATCTCTGTGTCCCCTGGGGCTGCATGGAGATGCTAAACAGGAGCAGAAGAAAGGTGAGGGGGATGGAAATAAACAAATAAACCCCCTCACAACCAGCCAGCCTGCCCTTCACTCTCCTGCCAGCTGCAGCAAGACTGCTGAGGAGCAGTTTCTAATGCATTTACAGGGCAGTTGGACACAATGAGTGCTTCCCAGCTCCACTTCCCAATAAACTGAGCACCACCTGTTCAGCTGGACTGCAGGATCACCCCAAGTCAGGCTGAGACACAGCCCAAACAGTCAGGTACTGCCAGAGGCCTCTGCTGAAGGGTCAAGAAAAAACGTGGTAGATACAGCCATGAAATCTATGTTCTAAACACCTGGCTGACTACTGTATCCTGAACACAGTAAAGAGTAGCAAGAACACTGGTGAAAAGGTGCTCTTACAGCAAATTTATAAAACTACTGTAAAAATCACCCCAAGTCTTTCTCTTTGTTGTCTGGAAAGCCCTACCTGGTTTTTCACAACCAAAAAGAAACAAAGAATTGCCTATCTCTACCTGAATGGAACCACTTTTCAAACTGGCATTAATATATAAAGGACTGTATTTCCAAAATGAAATTGCAATTTTTGGAAATCAGAAAAATCATTAGAAATTCATTATTTAGAAGGAAAAGAAAAGTTATTTGAGTTGATTGGCTTTTGTTTAATCAGGAAGTTATCTTTGGATCTGCATTTACACTCCTTTTGTTTTCTTGGAGGGGGGTGAGAGGGGAAGGTCTTTTGGGTTTTGGGTGGCAGTTTGGCTTTTTTTGGGTGGTAGTTTGGCTTTTTTTCTTGAAATGTCAGTGCAAATATTACCACATCTGCCAAGACTCAGAGCAAACTTGGCTCTGAAATTCCCACCTAGAACCGAGTCCAACGCTCGGTTGGACTTTCTGTTTTCTGCTGCCACGTGAAAAGAGCTGGATT
The DNA here is from genome assembly GCF_036169615.1 of Heliangelus exortis. NCBI lineage: Eukaryota > Metazoa > Chordata > Aves > Apodiformes > Trochilidae > Heliangelus > Heliangelus exortis. The sequence continues at coordinate 24,935,534 of NC_092430.1, forward strand.
GGGAAAAAACTTGCAACAGAGAGTAAATTAAGCACCTTTTCTCATAAGAGTGAGACTGGGGATCCCGGGAACGTGACCTGGATTTCCTCCCAGCTTTTTTCCTGCTGTAAGTCCTGCTGCCTGAGGAGCTGCTGGAAGAGGAGCGCCTGCGGTGTTTCTTTTTCCTCCTGCTCCTGTTCTCCTCCTCCGTGTCTGAGGAGCGACGTCCCATCTTTAAACTGTAAAAAAAAAAAAAATAAAACAACAGAATTCTGAGCTGTGAGAAAGTCTTGTGTCTATGGTAGGTTGTTTTACAGGTAGAAAAATAGGTCCTGTGTGTGTGTGTGTGTAAATAAATGTAACTTTTCCACTGGTGTCGCGGTGACGTGAACAGAAATTTGGTTGGAATGCACAAAGAAAAACCCAGATTTTCATGTGAAATTAGCAGGTTTAGGTTACCAAGTGACTTGAAACTTTCACTGTCAGCAGATTTGAAGGTATTTACTATGCCATCAGGTTATTTGTTGTATATTTTCATAAAAGATACTTCACAACCATTTAAACAGAAGCATTAATAAAATAATTCCTATATCAAAACATTTTCATTTTAGCTCATTTTTACCTTTTTTTTTTGCCCTACATGCAACCATTTAAACAGAAGCATTAATAAAATAATTCCTATATCAAAACATTTTCATTTTAGCTCATTTTTACTTTTTTTTGCCCTAGATGCCTATTTTTCATAAATTTGGGAAGGAATGCCTAAGATACCCCTAACATCTAATACTCCAGGTGCTACACTACTGTACAGCCTCTTTATAATACATTTGATTTACAGATATAAATGAAGATCCAGAATATTTACCCAGTCAATTGAACACAGACTGTTGCTTTTAGCCCTTGGTATGACTCACTTCATGTGGTTTTAGGTTGTGCAATTAAAAGAATGCACATTTTTGTCCTAGCTGACATAATTAAGACATCCGTTGAGGAAAAAAAAAAAACCAAAACACACAACTTGGAAGTTATTTTTAAGTTAATTTAAACTAGAGTTAGGCTGATTTGGTTCTCAGTTTACACCTACTCAGCTTTCAATTCCAAAATCAGAGGTAAAACACTGAATTTAAAAAGGTTCTTGATGGCCAATCTGTTTAGTTGGACAATGTTTGTAAACTTTGGTGAAAGATTCAAGAAAAAAAGGGGAGGTGGGGGAATCCTGCCATTCCTTTAATCTTCATCTGCAGCTCCTCAGAGATCAGTGTCACAATTAAAATAATGCTGTATTTCTGGACTTCCCAGGTTGCACAGAATGCTTTACAAGTGGTTTTCTGTCCCAGCCCTACCCACCCATGCCCTGGAGACCCTCTCCACACCCTCAGGGCACTCAGTCCTTGCCCCTCTTCCCAAGAACCAACACCTATCCCAGGGCTCCCAAGGGAAACCTAAAACTCATCATTCTTAACCATTCAGCTCAACCCCCAGATCATGGGGAGATTTGGTCACAGTGTCTTGAACCACCAGGGAGCTATTGCAGGGCTTGGATCTCCAGGCTGAACTTATTCTTTTGCTGCAAACTTTTGCCCTTCCTCCCACCTTTTAGCACCCCATCTCCCAGGTGGAGACTGCAAATAGAAGAGAAATTCATAATTTAGATTCACATTTATGCTCAGATTGACAACAGGTTTATGTGCCAAAGCCAAGCCTTGATCTCTTTATTTTTATTTTTTTTGGTTGAAAATGTACCACTGAGAAAAACAAAACAGGTTTAGCTCCACAAAGTCTCTTCAACAACATTTGCACCCTCGAGTTCCCAAGATAAATAAAACTATTCTGCACACACTCAACACAGATGGATCTAAAGCCCAACAGGCATGGGGCTGCAATCCCAGGTTCCCCCCAGGAACTTTTAGGGAGCTACCAGCAGAGTACAACAAACCCCCAGGCAAAGTTGCTGCTGACAGAACTTCAAACCTCTGCCTGAGATGCAGCTTTGCTTTTCAAGCTGAGAACCAAACCCCCTGAGCTGCCCATGCTTGTCCCAGGAAGCCACAAAGGGAGTCAAAGGGATATTCTCCTGGAAAGGGCCAAGTTCTGGACCTCCTCCTCTGCTAAGGAGTTTCTGTATTTTATCCAAAAGTTGCTTAATGCAAAATACAAACCAGTCCCTTAAGTCCCTGGCTTGGTTTTGATGGTCACTACCTGCCAGGATCAAAGCAGGAGCTACACAATCTCATTCCTAGGTAGCCAAATCCCACAGCTCAGGTCTCTCAGTCCCACTCCTGCAACCAGGAGTGCCTACAAATAAGTTACTACAAGGCTCTGCTGCAACAAAAAAAAAAAACCACACTTGTATGTGTTCTTCACTTCTCAACAGCTTCTGTTTTCAATCTAAATAAAACATTTTTCTTAAAGAAGCAAATCTCCACGCAACTAAACCAGCAGAAATTGAGGGACAACTGCCACGCAGGATAATTTCCTTTTCAAAATCAAGTTATTTCTACCATCTTACTAAAATTATTCCACACAGATGTTAAAAAGACAGTAGCACAGCTTTACAGACCATTTTATCTCATTTAAGGAACTAAGACTTTAATTTACAATCCTGTAGAGGAATGCCAATTTATATCAACACACCATCTTGAGCAGTCATCTTATTTTTTTTTCCCCTCAGAGTAAAAGATTTACAGAGCTTCAAGGTACTAACAGTTATTGAACAGTAAAATAAAACTCTTCAAAGGTGTAACTGATAGAACAATCTTCAAATGAACAAGAACCTGCATCTCAACTTAAAATAAGCTGAACTGCTCAGAAAGATGAAACTAAAACATGCAGATTTTAAGTTAAAAGCTCCCAGACCACAGCTCATGACAGCAAGATTAATGAAAGAGACCAGAGAAACAAAGAGTACAAAAGACATTTCTGCAGAGATATTCACCACTTGATGTGGGGATCATTATGAGCCAGATCATTACACTTCAACATAAATATTGGCTGTTGTTTAACTTTTTTTTTTTTTCATCAGCTTTTTTCCCCCTGTTTGGACACATGACCAGATGAAGCAGAAGATAAAGCTAATGAAAGAAACTATGTAAACCTCAACTTTTAGTCCTGAGGACCCAAAACCTCCGTGCCATGGCTTTTCTCTCCAGCATAGTTGAGGCTCAGGAGCTGCAGGAGCAGTAGGGTTGCCATGGATGAGCTGCAGGTGAGTGATGCCCTACACATTGCAGTTGCCACTGGAAAAGACCTTGCCAGAAGCAAAGTGTTGATCCTGGAGCAGTTGGTGCAGCTGAGTCCTGAGGGATGTGTCCTACAGGAGCATCTGGAACCTACCCAGGCAGCAGACAGACACCACCTCTCAACCAGGGTCTTCAGATCATCCCTTCTGTATGGAATACACATTTTCCTGCACAGACACCTCTCATATACACAGCACTTGAGAGCAGGGAATTATTAAGACCTGTAACAAATTAATATTCTCTGCCTAGTGCCTTAGTCCCTTCATACCCCTGCCCAGAGCTGGGGAAAGGGGTTGCCAGCACTGCCTGACCACTCCTGCTGAAGCCCAGTTGGTGGGAGAGCTGTTCTGGTGGGTCAGGAGTGGTCCATATACCAATCCCACAACCAGGAGTGAATAATAGTGTCTACAGATGAGAAGTAAGATCACTCAGGGATCCTTAATTAGGAAAATAATGAAGGGGGGAAGAAAAGAAACAGAAAAAAAGACTCATGGTGTGGCAGCTGAATCTCAGGAGTTTTTGGCTGTTGCCACACAAAGTCTGCAGATCCACCACAAAGATACCACAGAATTAATAGTAGAGAAATCCCATTTTTAAGGCTCCTTACCCTTAACTTCCCAGGCAGGAGTGCTGAGCCATGTTTACCTGCAGCAGGAGATGTGCTCCAGGCCCTGGGGAAGCTCTGGCTCTCAATGTCTGGAGAGATCCAAGAGGCTTTACCCTGCCTGGGGAACAATTCCAGGAGGAGGAGAGGTGGAGAGAAAGGCATTTTAACAAACAGCAAATCAATGGTTTCAGGTGAACCTAAAGCCTGGGTTACACCCCAGGTGTTTGTGGGGAGCCTGATGAGGAGGCTCTGGCCTGACCATCACATATCCATTTCCAGCAGCCAGCCCCCACCTTCCCCCACCTCTAACTTCAGATCAAGCCCCTCTGGCCACACAGCCAAGGAACATGAGGAATTCTGAGATGTTCAGGACACCAGAACCCCCAGCAGCTCCCTGGAAATTCATGCAGGAGCCTGAGCTGGAACATACCACCAAGTTTATCAGCTACTTCAGTATTTCTTAGCTACTTGAGGATTTTTGAAGGTTCTACTGAGTGTCTGTGAGCTTCAACATTTTGAAGGCTTGCAGTTGGTCTGAAACTGAGCAGCTTTGCAGTAGCTGGACCTGAGAAATGTTAAGCCCCTGTTCTGAAGCACAGGTGTGCTGGAGCACCTGAAAAACAGGTCTCAGGGCCTTTAGGTTTTTAATAGTTATTTTCTGTTTAAATCTTGTTTCTGAAAACTGATGCTGCAACACTCAGGCTGAAACAAAACCAAAGCCCATAGTCTCATATACCCATTTTGCCAAGAGAAACACAATCAAGCCAACTATTTACATTTGGTAAGTTTATAAACAGTGCTATCAATCCCACCTGCAGCCAAAGTAATCTCCTACCCTGCATTTAGAAATATAAAGGAAACAGATGGCACAGAAAACAAGCTTCTCTAGAAAAAAAAAAAACTCAAAGAGAGTAAGGTAGACTTTACAACTTAGTAAGAAGCATTGAACTGACCTCATTCCATCTCCTTTCCTAGATGTTACAATTATTCCAAGTGTGCAATACATCTTTCCAAACATAAGCTCCAAATTATTGCTGTGTTTACTGCAGATTGCAAGCAAATAGTCACACGTGGTTGGTTTTAATCAGGGGCTGTTAGGCTGTCAGCATCACTGCAGCAGCACCCAACCAAAGGAGCCAACCTGGAGTTACCATCACCTGCCAGAAGGCATGAAGACAAAATAACCTCCACATTGATTTGGCATCAAACCCAAACAATTTACATTTGTTAATCCCTTAGAAATGTTGATCCTAGCTGACTTGCAACAATCACTAACCACCTGTGCTGTTTGTGTAGCAAAATCCTGTCAGAAATCCTAACTGATTAGAAGGGCATGGATGGAAAATGCACTGCAGGCACCTCAGGGTCCCCTTCTTTCCTTCTGAGCTGTGCCAGTCCATCCCCAGGAGAGAGGCAAAGAGCCAGCAGGAGATGCTGCTCAAGGTTCAGCCAGCAAACAAGGCAAACTGAAGTGGAATGTATTGTAAAGCCTCAGCAAACACATTCCCTGGCTAGTGAGTAGGAGTCTGAGTGTTATAAATGGCAATGCTGTTCCCAAGAAAAGGGAAAGCACCAAGAGGCAGAGGGTGGAAGCCCCTCTCAGACAGGTTGGGTGTGTACAGCTCAAAGATTGAAACTGGGAGTTACATGGAATCTGTACAGCTCAAAGATTGAAACTGGGAGTTACATGGAATCTGTACAGCTCAAAGATTGAAACTGGGAGTTACATGGAATCTGTACAGCTCAAAGATTGAAACTGGGAGTTACATGGAATCTGTACAGCTCAAAGATTGAAACTGGGAGTTACATGGAATCTGTACAGCTCAAAGATTGAAACTGGGAGTTACATGGAATCTGTACAGCTCAAAGATTGAAACTGGGAGTTACATGGAATCTGTACAGCTCAAGGATTGAAATTGGGAGTTACATGGAATCTGTACAGCTCAAAGATTGCAACTGGGAGTTACATGGAATCTGTACAGCTCAAAGATTGAAATTGGGAGTTACATGGAATCTGTACAGCTCAAAGATTGACACTGGGAGTTACATGGAATCTGTACAGCTCAAAGATTGACACTGGGAGTTACATGGAATCTGTACAGCTCAAAGATTGACACTGGGAGTTACATGGAATCTGTACAGCTCAAAGATTGAAACTGGGAGTTACATGGAATCTGTACAGCTCAAAGATTAACACTGGGAGTTACATGGAATCTGTACAGCTCAAAGATTGAAACTGGGAGTTACATGGAATCTGTACAGCTCAAAGATTGCAACTGGGAGTTACATGGAATCTGTACAGCTCAAAGATTGACACTGGGAGTTACATGGAATCTGTACAGCTCAAAGATTGCAACTGGGAGTTACATGGAATCTGTACAGCTCAAAGATTGAAACTGGGAGTTACATGGAATCTGTCCCTGAAACAGTTCAGAAAAACTTCTCCCAGGAGAGCAAGAGAATTGGTTAGAAAAGACACCAAAGTGGCTGCTCCTCCGAGGGCTGCAGCCCCAGTTATTGCTGCTGATTTCTCACACTTATCAGGTGGTGCCTCTTTCCCTCAGCCAAGTTTCCACATCCCTACAAGAGGAACACCTGAATCACCTCTCTGGAGACAGCAACACAACCAGTGACCTCAGAAGAAAGGCCAGAGATCAAAGCACCACAGGAATCCAGCTGCTTCCTTACACCTCTCCCATAGGAACCAGAACCTGTGACACCAAACACAGCAGAACACTGACTGCTGGGTACTGACAACTTTATCAACAGGGGGTTCCCTAAGCATTAATTCTGAACTAGAAGAAAATTTGCCTCGATTAAAATAATGAATGAGCAGTTTATTTGTACTAACAGTATTCCTTAGTCAAATAGTTGACAGTGTGGGGGAAAATAAAATAGTCTCAAGGAGACATAACATGCCACAGGCATCCAGGACACCAACACCAAAGCAAACCAAGGCTTTAACCCTTAGAGTGGTGCTCACCTGCTAGGAGTTGGCCTCCACAAGCCACCTTTTGATCAGTAACTCTTAATTCTAGAAACTGGACTTCCACCACCTCACTTTCCCACACCTGAAGGCAATGAGAACTGAAAAGGTGTTTTCCAGTTTAAAAATATAGATCAAGACAAGTGAGTTCATTAAGGACATCAACTAAGCACATCTGTTCCAAGTTACCAATTCACAGAATGTTCAGGTTGGAAGAGAGCTCCAGGCTCACCCACTCCAACCTTTGACCAACACCAGCACCAACTCCTAAACCCTGTCCTTATGGACCAGCTCCAAAAGCCTTTGAAATGCCTCCAGGGATGGGGACTCCCCCACTGTCCTGGACCATTCCAATGCCTGACAACCCTCCCAGTGAAAAAAATTCTCAGAGTTTAAGATTAATTAAGGTTATTTGAACTTTATGGTGCAGCTTGTAGCATTTCTGTTGTAAAGAGCTTCCTCACTCACAGGGTGAAGGATCCTGCTGAAAAGCCCATGTTTAAAATTTGCCTCACGCCCCCCAAACAGCTAAAATGTCCCCAAAAGTTGGTTTCAGATCTGAAAGAGCAGGATCCCAAATTCCAGACAGATGAAACAGAAAATGGAGCCACTGAAAGCAACTGCTGCTAGGAACAGCACACCAGGTACAGCAGAAACAAAACCCCGTGCCTTCCTTACCCACACTTTCACAGACAAGAGCTGGGAAAAGAAGATTCATAGAATCCTAGAATGGGCTGGGTTGGAAGGGACCTCAGAGCTCATCAAGTCCAAGCCTTGCTCCACTCCCCCCGTGGTTCCCAGCCCATGGCACTGAGTGCCACATCCAGGCTCTTTTGAAATAGCTCCAGGGATGGAGAATCCACCCCTTCCCTGGGCAGCCCATTCCAATGCCTGAGCACCCTCTCCAGAAAGAAATTCTTTCTCATGTCCAACCTAAACCTCCCCTGGCACAACTTGAGCCCTCTTGTGCCCTCTTGTCTTGCTGAGAGTTGCCTGGGAAAAGAGCCCAACCCCCCCCTGGCTCCAACCTCCTTTCAGGGAGTTGGAGAGAGTGATGAGGTCTCCCCTGAGCCTCCTCTTCTCCAGCCTCAACACCCCCAGCTCCCTCAGCCTCTCCTCAGAGGATCTGTGCTCCAGTCCCTTCCCCAGCCCAGTTGCCTCCTTTGGACCTGCTCCAGCACCTCAATCTCCTTCCTGAGCTGAGGGGCCCAGAACTGGACACAGTTTCTGGAGGAGGAAACTCTTCTCTCTGTATAAACTGAAATATTAAAGCGGGTAAAATATTCCAAGGGCAGGAGCCGGCACCACCCGCTGCTCGCACACAGGAGGAGAAACAGCCCCACAACTCCTACCGAGAGAGCGATTCCCAGCGGGAAACGTGCCCGGAGCCAGGAGGGGAAAAGCCCATCCCGGGTTCTGCCCGCAGCCCCTGCCCGCACCGGGCAGACACCGACACCTCAGCACCGGGATCATCCCCGCACTCTTCAGACGGCCCAGCCGCACATCCACAAACTTGCAGAACGCCAAGAAACCCAAAAACCGAACCCGGTACCGGAGAAAAACCCCCGGCACCGGAGAAACCCTCCCTGGCACCAGAGAAAACCCCCCAGGACCGGAGGAACCCTCGGTATCGGAGGAACCCCCCTCGGTACCGGAGCAATCCCCGGAAGCATGGCGGGAGGCCCATGAAACACCCCTCATGCCCTCCTGCCGTCCGGAGCCCGTCCCGGTGCCCCGAGGCCGCCAGGCCCCGGCAGCGCACCCCAGGCCGTGTCGCCATGGCAACAGCGGGCAGGCCCGGAGCCCCCTCAGGGCTCTCAGCCGGGGCCCTGAGGAGCGGCAAGAAGGCCGCGGGGCTCGCCCGGCCCTTAGAGAGGCGGCTCCCGGTTCCGTACCGTGGGAGGGTTCCCCGGGGGGCCTCACGGCGTTACCTGAGCGGCGGAGCGGTCGGGGCGGCGGGACCGGGGGAGCGGAGGGGCGGGCGGGAGGGTTTGAGCTCAGCGCCTTCCTGAGCGGCGGCCAGGCAGCACCGGCCGAGCGCCGAGAGCATCCAGCCCGCCAGGCAGCACCGGCCGAGCGCCGAGGCATCGATGGGGAGTTAAGAGCATCCTCATCATCATCATCACCACCCCACGCGTGACCGGGGAGGTGAGGGGGGTGCTGCCCCGGGGTCCACGCTGCCCATGGGGACATCCCTGCTGGATGCGGGGCTGGCACCGCAGCGGTTGAGCGGCGCGTGGTGTGCGTGTCCCCTTTCCCTCCCTCCCACGGGTGACGGGGGCGTGGAGGGGTGTCCCTGGTTCGGATCGAGGGAATTAAGGAGGCTCGGCGCTTCCGAGACGCGTGGGCACCACAGCGGGTTGTGGCTTGGGGAAGGGGGTGAGTTCAGCTTCCCGCCCCCACCCCCCCGAAAACCCCAGTGAAACGATTTAATTTCCGCGAATTTGAGGAATTTGGGGTCTCCTCGGGCGAGCTGCCGCCCAGTGCGTGCTCCCCGCCACGGGAATGGTGAAATATTCCAGAGGATAAACCCAACCCTGAGCCCGGCGTGATGCTGAGGAGCATCTTCCCGCAAGGAAAAACGGGATGGGACCCCCGTGTCCGAGCCCCTTCCCCTTTCCACGGGACCCAAAAATGTCACCCGGGTGGAACCGGGCTGGCAGCGGGTCCCGCTTCGGTGCCTAAAGCGAAATAAAAAGAAAAAGTGGGTGCCTATCGCGACAGAGAGGTGATATAACTGAGTCCGAAGAAATGTTAATTCCGCCCCCGGTCTCCTACCTGCTCCGGTAAATAAACGCTCGTGTCTGTAAAGTCATCTTCCCAAAGGTCAAATGAAAAATCGATGCGTAAGGGGGGAAAAAAAATAATAATAATAAAAAAAAAAAAGTTAAACGATTGTGAATAATTTATTAGAATGCGAGCAAAGGTGTAAAAGAGACGAGTTGTGTCAACAAAAGTACTCGCTAAATAGCGTTTAAGCGACAAAGGGAAACCGATTTTAGCAATGAATTGTGTCATTCCCGCTAATCCCATGCCTCAAGTCGCCGGATGAGAAAAAAAAATTATAAAAAGCCAAAAAAAAAAACCCCACCCCAGCACCGAAAACAAACAAACAAAAATGTTAATGACACGACTGTATTTGTCACTGCCAATTAACCGGTAATTTATTTGCTGGATTTGGGGCGTCCGCGGAGGAACTTTTTCCGCCTCCCCCGGGGACGGTACCGGGGCAAGTTCCCGTAGGGGGGAGAGGGGAGGTGGGCTACGAGGGTCGCGGAGCCGCCCCCCGCGGGGCACTGCGCGGGCGCGGAGCTTCCGCGCATCCCCCCCAACCCCCCCTTTTCTCCCCTCCCGGCCTCCCGCCTTGGCCACTCCCCCGCAGCTCCTGCCCCTCGCCCGGGACCTGGCGCAGGGACCCCGCTCCTAATTAAATTAATTAGGGGCTGAGCCGCTCGGCGGGCGGACCGGCGGTGCCCTGGCCGCTTTGCCCCCGCGGTGGGGCGGTTGGATTTTCGGGCGGAGAAGGGGGTTCAGTTGCTGGAGCTCTGGAGGGGTGGTAATTCTCCGGGAACTGAGGGGCAGGCTTTGCAAAGTATAAATAGTGCCACTTCAATCGCGACGTCTCTATCAGACCCCGAGAGCCCTGCACGTCGGGCGGCACGGCTCGGTACGGCCCGGGGCCAACCCCCCCCTCCCCTCCCACCCCCCCACTTCCCAACCTGCTGCTTTTTGTGGGTTTTTTGTTTTGTTTTGTTTTTTGTGGTTTTTTTTTTCCCCCCCTTTTTTTCCCCAGCCCCGGCCCCGTGGATGCTCGCCCGGGGAACCGGGGCAACGCGCCCCTGAGCTGCGGCCATGGAAGAGCTGACGGCGTTTGTCTCCAAATCGTTTGACCCTAAAGCGAAGGAGAAGAAGGAGCTCATCACCTACCGCGAGGTGCTGGAGAGCGGGCCCTTGCGCGGAGGAGGACCGAGGGAAACCGGAGGAACAGCGGCGGAACCGGGCCGGGACGAAGCGGGCAGCCCCCGGTCCCCGCCGCGGGAGCCCGACGCGGCTGAAAGAGCCACCGAGGCGGCCACCCCCAAGCTCAGCGACGGTAACGGCGGCACTGGGGTCTCCCCCTTCTCCCTTTCCCCCCCGTCGGGGTCGGTACGGGTGGCGGCGGCAGCGCTGGGCGTTATTGAGCGTTTTGGTTGTTGTGGGGTTTTTTTCCGTCTTTTCCCGATTACGGGAAATACGCGGCCGAGCCTCGAAGTTTATATTCAAATATTTAAAGAAGCCTTTAAGTCGCTCCTAAGGCGATCCGCTTCTCCGGAGCATCCCGCGGGAAGTCGCGCTGCCAACGAAAGCCGGGACAGCCGGTTCCGGTCGTTCTTCCGCGGGTCTGGGCTCCGCGGACACGCGTGGGGCCGGGGCCGCGCTGCTGTGGCTCAACCACGGCCGGTTCCGCTCCTCCGGGGTTTTGTTTTATTTTTTGGGGGTTTTGTATTTTTTCAGAAATGCCCCGTGGTTTGTTCCGCGTATTTTCCGCGGCGGGGCGATGGCGGCGGTGCCGGTACTGGGCAGCTGCGGGAAGGCAGCCGGGCCGGCACTGCGCGGGGACCCGCGGATCGCTGCCGCCCTTTTGTTCGGACCAACGTTCCCGGCGGAGCGGCCGGGAGCATCCCCGGGAAATTAAAAGGGCTGATTAATAAATTTAGGCTAACGAACGGGGTACGAGGAGGAGGAGGAGGAGAAGGATGGGTGGGGGGACGCGGCCGCCGGGCCGGGTGGGCAGTCCCGCCGCAGGGCTCAGCACAGGGACCCCCGGCTTGGCCTGGGGCGCGTCTCTGGCGGAAAAAAAACCCATAAAAATAAAACAACGAAAGCAAAAATCCCCAGGAAGAAGCGCGGTGGGAAGCACGGCGGGGACCTGTTGCTGCGGTTCTGCCGGGCGGGCAGCGGGGCTGCAGCCCTCCCGCCGGCCCGGGCTGGGGGTTCGGAGCGGGGGGCGGCCCACCGGGCCAGCGGGTACCGAAGCCGAGGGGCCCCGGAAAGGCACCGGGCGATGCGGGCCTAGCGCGGCCCGGGCACGCAGGCCCCGCTCCCGGCTTGCCCACAAGCCCTGGGGGGGAGCGTGGGGGTCCCAGCCCGGCTCCCCCCGGTGCAGGGGCGGAGGGGATGAGCTCCGGCATCCCCCCGTCCTGTCTGACCGCCCGTGTCGTGCCCAGTCTCCCCAGAGCTGAAGGAGCGCAAGGAGGATGCGAAAGCAATGGAAGACGAAGGGCAGACGAAAATCAAGCAGAGGAGAAGCCGGACGAATTTCACCCTGGAGCAGCTGAACGAACTGGAAAGGCTTTTCGACGAGACCCACTACCCGGACGCCTTCATGCGGGAGGAGCTGAGCCAGCGGCTGGGGCTCTCCGAAGCCAGGGTGCAGGTAGCCGGGCTGCGGGGGGGTTCGGGGTGCGGGGTGGCAGCGGCCACCTCGGGGAAATCGGCCCCGCCGCTCCCCGCAGGGCTTGGGAGGGAGAGGAGGGAACTGCCCTCTCCCAAACGCACCCAGAAAAAATTTAGGGAAATCACCTCCCCGGGCTTTCCCGTGCTTTGGGGCTCTTCGCAAGTCCCCCGCCCCTCGCTGTGTCGCGTTTTATTTCATCTCTTCTGCTTTTATTTAATTTCTGCCTGGGTAGGAGGCTATTTTGGTGGCGGGAGCTGCCGACCTTCTCCGGTCGCGGGGCTCACCGGGCGGACTGACTAATTAACTTCATAGATGTAGCGGCTATAAACTGAGCTAAGGACCCGCTAAGTGCGAAAATAAAAATAGTATCAGTCATTTTACAGTCCGTTTCTCGTCGTAGTTCTTAAATCTTGAGTGAAGCGGCAGGAAAACAGAGCGGAGTGCCCAGCCCGGCTTTGTTCGGATTTAGGAAATCTGGGATAAAACCCGGGTATTTTAAGCGTCCTCTCCCAGCTTCCTTTCCTTTAACCTGCGCGTTCACCCTCGGGCTGCCCTCCTAAAGTTTTTTATGGATCGGTTCCTGGGCTGATTTCTGCGAGTTTTTGTCGGGATGAGATTGAAGAGGAATGAGGAAGGGTCCGGGCTCTGGCGGGCTGGGGATGAAGGCAGCTCCTCAAACGAGAACAAATGTAGCTGCTGCGGTGTATTTCCGTTCTGATAATAAAAGAAGAGAAAATGATGGTCATTATTTGTTTGAACACATGGAGCAGTTTTAGGCCCCTCACATCTGCAGCTGTTAGAAAGTATTTGCTGTAACAGATACTCCCCCTCAATCTTTGTGCTCCTGGGCCACCATCTGCACCCAGCTCTGAGCTCAATCCTTGGGGGCTTTCCCTGCATCTTGGAATTAGGGATAAGGACAGAAAACGAAGGAAAAAAAACCAAAAAATCGCCACCATAAGCAGCTTTTGTCAGCACAGCCTGACACGGAAAAAAAAAAAAAAAAAGTAATATATATATATATGTATATATACACACAAATATATATATCCTTCGTTTTCCCGTTCCCCCGTTTTTCCGCCTATTTACACCCAGGAAAATGTGACCAAACCCAAGGAAAACAAAGTTGCTGGGCTCCAAGTTAGCGGTGGGAAGAGGAGAAGGGAGGTGCTGCCTTCTGCGGGCTCTTTGCTCGACAAAGAGCGCGGCGGCGGCGCAGAATCCGCGCTCCCTGAGCCGCCAAATCGCAGGGTGCGGAATAACTCGGAGAGATTTACATAGATTAAAAACCACCCCATCCGCCCCTTTCCCGGGAAATCGTTCCGGAAAACGCTTTGCCATAATATTTTGCCTCGCATCTGCACTGATTTGTAAATTATGGAATCTGCTTTTCCAGGGGAGGCTGAGGGAGCCCATGGCTGTTGGGCAGCTTTTCCTTGGCTGAAGTAAATGACAGGGAGGGGGGAAATTCGCGTTTATGTTTGTCTCTTCAAGTGAGACCTCAAAAAAAATATTTTTTTTTAATTTATTTTTTTCTTCCTCACGGCAAAAAAAGGGATTTTCTTGCTGGTTGTGGGTGCTGAGATGCGGTGCAGAGGTTTGTCTTTGAACAGGAACGTTTTAAAACGCACTCTCCCTCCTTGCCCCCCTCTCTTCTCTTCTCCAAGAGAGCAGAACTTTATTCTGGATATTTACTTCAACGATTTCATCCTGTCCGATATTAAAAGTATGTTCTTGTCTAACGCGCAGTCTTTTCCCTGGAAACAAATTAGATTATCATGATAATGAGATAATTATTCCGCTTCTGTGCTACACTTGAGTGCACAGAGGAACAGGGAAATTCTCAACTTCTTTGTAGTGGAGCTTTTCTGACAGTAATTACAACCACCAGCACCCCCACAAAAAAAAAAAACAACAAACAAAACAAACCCAAAAGTTATTAAACTATTCGATGTTTCGTTTTTCTTGGAGATAAAGCTAATTAATTAATTTATTAATGAGTGCGATCTTCTCGGGCCTGATGGTGCAAACCTCTAGACCCATTATCGCCAGTCGGTGTTAGGTAGCAGCGGGCGATTTAGGTCTTTGGGGACCTTGATGTGGGAAGACGAAACCGGGGCTCAGGCAGCGATTCCTCTGGAGCGAGCACTCTGCCAACATCCGTTTTTCTCTCTATTTTGACTCTTTTTTTTTTTTTTTTTTGTTTTTTTTTTTTCCCTCGTTTCCCTTCCCATTTCGGAGATTATGAGCTGGGGCTTCCCGGGAGGAGGGACCACAGCGGGGTTTCTTTGTCTGGCGGGTTTTTGTTTCTTTGGGCTTTTTTTTTTTTTTTTTTTTTTTTTCTTCTTTGTATCGTTGTTTTTTCATGTTTATCACGATCCTCGGTGCGTGTATTAATTTGGTTTGCGCTTTGCGGTGGCAGCGCGACCGTGACACCCGTGTCCCCGCTCCTCTGTGCCCTCAGGTCTGGTTCCAGAACCGCAGAGCCAAATGCCGAAAGCAGGAAAACCAACTCCACAAAGGTAGCGGGGAGGAGGGAAGGGAAGGGAAAAAAAGGGAAGGGGTGACGATGCCGGGCGCGCTGGGACACGCGTGGGGGTCTATTCCCGTGCTGACCCCCTCCTCCTCCCTCCCGCTGCCTCCCCAGGGGTGCTGATCGGTGCCGCCAGCCAGTTCGAAGCTTGCCGGGTGGCTCCGTACGTGAACGTGGGTGCTCTGAGGATGCCCTTCCAGCAGGCAAGTGGGTGGGTTGGTGGGGGGATTTAGACGGGGGGGAGGCGGGGGAGGGTGGGAAGACACCCACGGCCACGCGTGACCACCCCGTGTCCCCGCAGGTGCAGGCGCAGCTGCAGCTGGACAGCGCGGTGGCCCACGCGCATCACCACCTTCACCCTCACCTGGCCCACGCACCCTACATGATGTTCCCCGCTCCCCCCTTCGGGCTACCGCTGGCCACCCTGGCCGAGTCCGCGTCCGCCGCCTCCGTGGTGGCCGCCGCAGCCGCCGCCAAGACCACCAGCAAGAACTCCAGCATCGCCGACCTCCGCCTGAAGGCCAAGAAACACGCAGCTGCCCTGGGGCTGTGACCGGGCTTTTTGGTTTTTTTTGTTTTTTTTCTTTCTTTTTCTTTTTTTTCTTTCTTTTCTTTTTTTTTTCTTTGTTTTTTTTTTTTTTTTTTTTTTTTTTTAATAGAGGGGAAAAAAAAAGAGGGGGGTAAAAAAAAAAAAAAAAGACGAGGGAGAGGAGAAACTGACGGGAGATATATACTTATTTAAAGAATTAGAGGAACTAGACGCGCAGCTGGGAAGTTCACAGGTTTTGAAACTGACCTTTTTCTGCGAAGTTCACTTTAATACAAGAAATTTGATAAGAGAGGCGGGCCTCCTTTCACGTTGCATCAGATACTTGAGTTTAACAACCACGTCTGGATAGCGGAAAAAAAAAAAAAAAAAAAAAAAAGAGAGAGAGAGAGATGACGACGAATAGAAAAAAAAAGAAAAAAAAAAAAAAAAAAAAAGAAAAGAGACAATGATTTCTCTGCGAATTTCTAATGGGAGACTGTCCGGGATACTTCCTGAAGCAGCATTCCGGGTTGCATGTATTTGTATTTCATTGATGGAGTCCTTTGATTCACTTGCACTTCACCCTCATCTTTAGTAGAAAAACAAAACAAAACAAACAAACGTGGCTGGGTTCTGTCTCTTTTAATCTCGGAGGGAAGCAGGAAGAGAGAGGGGAGATCAAGCACTACCTTTTCCACTCTTAAATCTTTGTTGGTCGTCTGCTGTCCCACCTCTGAAATAAAAGGGAGTGGAAAGCATCAGGAGAGCAGAGTGTGACTCCTTTTGCTGGGGCTCTCTTGTCCTGAGGGCAAAAACTAAAGGAAAAAAAAAAAAAAAAAAAAAAAAAAAGAGCATTTAATTCCCAACCACCACTTTACACAACGGCAAATTCCAATAAGAGGTACCGGGTACATGTAAAATATGTTGATACACACGAACAAAGTTTATTTTGGCTATAACTTGTGAATTGATAGTTGACTGTCAAGCATTTACATTTTATCTCATAAAGGTGTATCTATTCACGTAATCTTGTGATTTTTTTTTTTTGGTTTGTTTAATTTTTCTGTTGTTGTTATTATTATTTGAGAGACGTATAGCTATTTAACCTGGGGTACCTTCCAGTCCGTGATGGTTTATCCCAGTTTGCCATCAGCCCCTCAGGCTTATTGCCAAGAGAGAGGGAAAGCTCTTCTACACGAACTTTGGTCTGGACGGGCTTTGTATCTATTTGTTCTCCATGAAAACGAAATTATTTATCTTGACCATATTTTTTCTAGTGTATTTTAAGTTATTTAAAAAAGGGAAGAAGAAGAAAAAAAAAAAAAAAAAAAGATGGTGTTATGTCATCACATGTGTTGTCAGTACAATATATTTTGTTTCACTCAGGTTTGTCTCACCTTTTTTTTGTTTTTTAAATCCATTTTCGACGTCACGGATTTCAATAAGTGCCAAGTAATGAATTTAAGACACTTTGCGACCTATTGACTGAAAAGGGTAACGTTTTCAGTACTGTACTCTGGTACTGTTAATATTAAAATCATCGGTGAATTTCTTTCTTTTTTTCTTTTTTCTTTTTTTTTTTTTTTTTTTTTTTTTTTTTTCTTTCTGTGTTTACACCTTCTGTAGAGCTCGCACGTTTCTTTCTGCTCCGTAGATATCGCGACACGCCGACAGCGCCCGGCGGGAGGAGGAGGAGGCACCGCTCACCTCTGCGCATCTTCTGTTCTCCGCTTTAGCTCCGTTTATCCTCAGTTTCGGCTTCACAAAACTTAACGGCGGCGGTTTGCGATCTGGCTTTCTTTTGAAGGAAACAATAGACCGGTGGAAGTTATTTAGCAATTGTGTCTTTACAAGTTCTGTCAAGTTCCCTCAGGTAATAAAATCGAGGAAAGTGTAACGGCTCAACATATTTTCCAGGGAAGGAACACGGGGAATTAAGACACATTCCGCCTCTCCGCCTCCATCCTCATCCTCAGAAGTCCCGGTCTGGGCTCCCGCTCCCGCCGTGTCCCGGCCCCGGGCACCACCGGGACCCCCTGGTACCACCGGGACCCCCTGGTACCACCGGGACCTCCTGGTACCACCGGGACCCCCTGGCCAGCCCCGTTTTTCCCCGCCGTGTTGGGCCGCTCGTCCCTGCGGGACCCGCCGGGGCTCCGCGGTTCTTCCCAGGGCTCCGTGAGGAAAGGGCGCCCATCCCCGGGGCTGTGGGGCGCGGAAAACAGGACCCCGGCACGGGGGTTCTTGTAAGGAGCCCTCCGTGGGGGTTCTGGTGAAGGGAAAGTGCCCTCCGTGGGGGTTCTGGTTAGGGTGAGGGTCCCTCCAGAGGGGTTCTGGTGAGGGGAAAGAACCCTCCGTGGGGTTCTGGTTAGGGTGAGAGTCCCTCCGTGGGGTTCTGGTTAGGGTGGGGGTCCCTCCGTAGGGGTTCTGGTGAGGGGAAGGAGCCCTCCGTGGGGTTCTGGTTAGGGTGAGGGTCCCTCCGTAGGGGTTCTGGTGAGGGGAAGGAGCCCTCCGTGGGGGTTCTGGTTAGGGTGAGGGTCCCTCCGTGGGGTTCTGGTTAGGGTGAGGGTCCCTCCGTGGGGATTCTGGTGAGGGGAAGGAGCCCTCCATGGAATTCCCGATGAAGGGGAGGCTCCCGGCGCGGTGCAGCGGGGGAAGGAGCCGGGAGCTGCCCCGGGGATGGAGGAGGGTGCGGTGCAACCCCCCGGAACCGTGCCTGTTGTCCCGGGGAAAATGGGGGATCCTCCGGGCCCGGAGCTGTCCCCGCACGGCCCCGACAGTGTCCCCTCTCCCCGAGAGGGCTGCGAGGTTCAAGAGCAAAATCAGCTCGTAGCGGGGTGGGGAAGGATGGATTTTATGCGAGGTTAAAACGGGTTTATTCAAGCAAAAGTCAGACGCTGCCAATTATAAAGTCGATAAAACTAACGGTGGTGTCGATTGATCCCTGAATAAAGAAGTTAATTAATATGTGCACGAGCAGGTCGTGCTGCAGGCGGGGGCCCCGCAGGTTCCATCTCTGGGATATCTTTGGTCTGCTCCAAATAAACTCAGCACCTCTTACCCACTCTGTTTAAAACACAACTGGTTTAAGTAGAGCTGCCTACCAGTCCCTGTGCCCACCAGGTTACTGGTGTGTGTGATGTAAACCCCGATGGACACATCCAATGGGAATTTCAGATCTTTACCCTGTGCTCAGATATTGGCACGTCAGTCTTCAAAATGATTCTTATAATAATAATAAAAAAAAAAAAAAAACCAAACGTGAAAAATGTACTTTCATCCTAACAGGGAATTATGATTGAACGGTGTAGGAGAGCTCTGTGTTTTTTAGCACAGCTGTGATTAAATTAAAATAGTCTTAACAGGATATTTTTGGACAGGAATACTTGCATTCCTGGTTTCCTTGGACTGGAATACCTAATAAGCCTATAGGCAGACAGAAGTTGGCCAGAACTCTTCTCTTTCTATTTTATTTCTTAAGAGTGCTTGAACCTATATAGAAATCCTGTAGGTTTCATTTAATTAAATTATGGCTATTTCAGGAGCCAGCACGTGCAACACAAGCTCTCTGGAGATAAATTTTTAGCATGGGGTTTAGCCAGGGATGTCCATGAGAAGGAACTTTAGAGGAGCTCAAATCAATGGTGTAGGAAGGAGTCAGCACCTGTTTGTGTCCTTGCAGAGCCCATCACATGCTGGCACAGGAACTCAGGCAGCTTCTTACCCCTTGGAGCAGCAGTTTCCACCTGTGGTTCTCTCTCTACAGCAACACAAGGTTAGGGGAGCAGCAAAGTGTGACAGCAGTCCTGCAGAAAACTCCTGCTCACTCCTGGAGACTCCAGTTCTCCACACAAGAATGCTGAAAAGGAGAAAGGGAGAAGGCATAAAAATGCCTGAAAAAGTGCTAAATACTGCATAAAAAAATCGGCATGGCTCATATTGTCCGTTAGCAGCTTTATTCCAGGCAAAGCTTTCCACCAGTGCACTTAAACTGGAATTTCAGAAAAGTGGTACCCAGCTGCTGGGTTGTTCTTCCCCTGCTGCAGCTCTGTCCTTCCAGGGAGCTGTGGCTGGAGTCTGGAGGAATAAATAATGTGTTCTCCCTCACAGTACACACTGTACCAACTCCAGCCCTGTCAATATTGACACTTGTCCAATTTTGTGGCTCTTCCCCTTTAGTTTGCCCTTGAGTTTTTGGTTTCTCACCATTTCTGAGCCTGTTCACCCTTCCCATGAAGCACCAGCAGGTGTAAGTGTGCCTTGAAGGTCACTTAATACATATATATTTAAAAAGCAAAATGAGCAGATCTTTTTTCTTTTTTTTTCTTTTTTTTTTCTCTCTTCATTTTCGAGATGGGCAACAAAGTTCTGAAAAGAACTAAAAAAAAAGCTTTCATTTTCAGTCTTTCCTCATTTTAAGCTGCAACTGCCCTGGTTTTGATGGAGGATCTAATAAGCTCCCTCAGAAATGCAAGTTGTCACTACTCACACTTGACATGAACGAGCAGTCTCCTCTCCAGATGTTCTGCAGGCAATTAAGTTGGTGTGAATGAAGAAAAGGCTCAGAATTTTCTACACCATGAATCTTGCTCAGTCCAGTGGCAGAGTGGGGCTTTTTAGGATGCAGTCGTGCTGTTTTCCCAGTTGTTACTAATTTTACTGACCAGGCAAAAGCTCAACTCCTAATGGAAAACCCAGCAGAGCCCTCAATGCCCAGCATCTTTCTCTGCAGTGTGCTAACAGCGTGCCTCCTTTTGACAAAAAAAGAAAATAAAAAGCCACACAAACCCACTCACCCTCCCTAATTTAAGGTTTTTTTTTTTTGCTGTTACTTGCCTGGTGCCCGTAAAGGACTCCCAGAGGTGGTTTCACCCATGCAGAGTGGGTAATTTGGACTCTGCTGTCCCCCTCTTCCCAAGTTGTTCACTCTTTCTGTAAATTAACAGGAAAAAACACATGCAAAGGAGATTTATGTCATGTTTTGCAGGTCCTACTCACCCCTCCTTTCCTCTCTGCTTCAACTTTTTAATACTGCAGCTCTGAGAGAGGTTTGGGAAGGTTTTCCTCCATAAGAAAGGTTTTATGGCCTTTGTACACCAGACATGCTGTTCATTAAATTGCTGATGAGTTCTTGAGAGGGACACACAGGTGAATAGAGGAAAAATCCCCCAGAAAACAACTTTGAGAGAGGGCTGAGAAATGGGGAGGCACAAAATGCCCCAGCAAGGGGCAGTTTGACTGTCCTGGGACCACTGAGGGTCTTAAACGTGTGGCTGATAAAACACAGCAGCAGGGCAGTGTAATCTTTTATGAACATCCTCCTCAAGTTGATTTTGAGGAGAAAAATAACAGTTTTAATACAAAAGCCTTGAGAAAATGCAGCTGTGTCACCTGTCAGGCTGACAGCCCATGTGTTCACATCCACCTCTGGGCTCCCCTTCCACCACCAGCCTGGAGGTGCCTCTGCAGCTGTAAAGCCTCCACCAGCAGGTGCCTGGGACTTCTCCTCTCCCTTCCAGCTCTGGTGTCCTGGTGCCTTGCTCTTGGAAAATGTCACCCTGGATTGTGCCTGGTCTGGAGAAGGCAGGAAGCAGACACAAAGCAGTCAGCAGCCAGTCACAGAACTCTCCTGCTTACACACTCATCTCTTACCCCTCTGAAATGGTAAATTCTGGCAGTTTGGCTCAGGGCTCAAGGGCTGTGGGGTCCTACAGACTTCACACTCCTTGCCCGGGGTGAAACCCAAGGATTTTAGTTCTCCAGTCATCTGCATGTGACCAGCACCTTCCCCGTGCTGTGCTCACACGCTCCAGCAAGATGTTAACACCCCCCAGACACCCTGCAGAGGGGGGAAACTTTTCATCACTCCCATGCTAGGTGGCCACTGCCACCTCCCTGTTTCCCTAAGAACAAATCAGTCCTGCTGTTTTCTTTTCCTTCCAGGAGGAGAACATGTCCCTCTGGTCACCACTGATGAGAACACCAGGTGTAGCTTGGACAAGGTGGAGGAGTTAACCCGTGGTGGAACAGCTCACCCTGGAAGGAGTGTTTGGAAAATACAAGTTGTCCATGTTGTTAGAAAGCAGCTAAATTTTGGATATAACCAGAAAAGAGACTTGGAGGGCATTTTACCTCAGTGACTAACATAGTTCTCCTGGGGGAGGGCTGGCACCCAGCCCTGCTGGAGGGCTGGAGGGTTGTACAGGCTGCTTTAACCCTTAGACTGTGCACCAGCCCATGGCAAAGGAGTGTGCAAACCCTTGTGTTAACAACAAAACACTTACAAATCTTTCAGTTGTCCTTTGAGTAAATATTTAAGCAGCAGAAATTGGGCTGGAGCTCACCAAGATTGGTAATCTGCTGAAAATCAAGGTGCTGCCCCTAACCCCTTCCCAAATATAGACTCAGACCCTCTTTTACCCCATTCTTTCACCCAATGTATATACATTACTTATTATGCAGATCCTCTTTTATGAAATATTTAGATTTGGAAGTGTTTTGACATGTGGTAATCTTTAGGAAGAAAGTAAACATATTCTTTTGCAAGGAAAATGTAAATAAAGTAGTCCTCCAAAATATCTTTGAGAGGTTAAAGGCAGGACAATGGAAACCACATGCAAATGTCCCTGCTGTCCCTGTCCAGGAACACTCAGATGAGTTTCCACTGACTCTGTTGACTGCTTGAGATCTGAGATCTCACTGACTCTGAGATCCTGCTTGGGTGAAGCCCACAGCACAGAGCCTAAAAGAAAAAGAAAACAATAGGTAGTGAATTAACTGGTTGACACATCTTAAAGCTCTGCTTTAGATTATTGGAATTACTTGGACAGCCATTAATTTAAAGAGATGCCATTGCTACAGTGTGTGTCCTTGCTGGGGAAAGGGATGCTAACCAATCCATAGGGTTTCTGGTAAATTTGTAGGCAGTTTTGTACCTTGTCATGTGGGATTTTGGTTGTTCTTCTCCTGTTGCAAAGCTGGGGGTTCCCCAATAGGATCTGGTGGCTTTGGGGACCAGATCCTTGCCTGCTGCACACCTCAGTAGCACTGGGTTAGACTCCTGACACCAGGAAAAGAGGTGACCCTTAGTGGGCTCTGTCCTTGGTTCATGCAGCTGCCAAGAGCTTTGTAATATGAAGCAGATGAAAATATTTAGGTATGTAATCAGTTTAATTGCAGAAATGGTTTACAGTATTTTCCTACCGAGATAAAGGATTTTGTGTGGATCTCAAAAGTAATTTAAACACAGTGATATTTCTCAAGGAAAGATAAACATTTGCAATTCATAAGTTATTTTACATTCAGATGTAATTAGTTTAGATTAATTTCTAATGGGCTGGTGTTGCTTCTAATCAAGAACTTATTTTCCTGGGCTGGGGAAATGCCTGTGAATTTTCTCCCCAAGATTTCTTTCCTAACATCTGCACTGAGACTTCTGGGTTAAACAATGGCAAGGCAGGATTTACAGAGTGTCAGCTTGCTGCTCTGTTCCTGGAGAAAGATGAATTAAGCCTTCTGTTATAAATGGAACATACAGACTTCAGAACAATAGTTATTAGCCAAGATATGTCCAAGGTCAGGCTAAGTTATATATGATGTATTCCCATGGGTAATTGGTCTTTATTGCCATATAAAGTGTGAAAACATTTTGATTTTTTTTTTCCCAAACTTTTGAATAAGTTTTATAAATGTCTCACTCAGTTTTCAGAAAAATAAGAATTGACATTAGCCAGGAACTGCATTTGTTTTCCCTGTGTCCTGCATGCTCATACACTCCTTGCTTGTTCCAGGGAAACACGTGGTGGCTCAGTGAACTTTGAGTGTGGTCAATAAGGAAAAGGTAAATGTGGTCTTGTCTAATGGCAGAAAACCTGAAGCAATATCTTGCAGATATGCAGATTACTGTTAAATCATGCCAGGGCAATCACTGGAGCAGAAAAAGGAATTTTATTTCTGCAATTGCTAACAAAAAAAAATGCCATTTAAGTTTAAAACTGCACTTTCCTGTTTTTAGCAGCTACAGAATCAGGATAGTTGTAGTTTAAATACTGAACTGAATTTTAAAAAAACTTACAGACATTCTGAAAGCTGTCCTCAAATCTGCCCTGGCTTCCTCTTGCCTCAGGTATCTCCATGGGCAGCACCACCCCTGTTCCTGTGCTCTGTTCTGTATCCCAGGGAGCTCTCACCTCTTCCCAGGAAAATGATGCTGTGAGCAGCAAGTCCTGCAGTGGGAGAGTCACAGAATCACAGGATGTCAGGTGGGAAGGGAGCTCAGGGATCATCTGCTCCAGCCCTTCTCATATTATTGTTTATCTGAGATGTCTCAGCACCCCCAGCTGAGACTTCAAATTTTTCAGAGTGGGGGAATCCACCCCTTCCCCTGGGAAACCATCCCAGTGTCTGACTGTGCTCATGGGGAAAAATTTGTGATCATCCAGAACCTCCCCAGGAGCACCTTGTGCCCTTTGTCCCCTGTCCAGGGGACTCTTTGTAAACAAGGAGTCTCCATCTGTTTGGAGCTCCCTGGGGACAGCCAGAGACCTGGCCAAAATACCTGTCCCTCTATTCCCTCTGTTTCCCTCTGTGTCCTTAGGAGGCAAACTCCTGTGTTACTCACAGGCATCCCAGGACACACTTGGGAAGAGTCTGTAAGTTTCCTTTGTCCAGACACAACATCTTCACATTCAGGAACAGCGTGGCCAGCAGGTCCAGGGAAGGGATTCTGCCCCTGTGCTCAGCCCTGGGGAGGCCACAGCTTGAGTCCTGTGTCCAGTTCTGGGCCCCTCAGCTCAGGAAGGAGATTGAGGTGCTGGAGCAGGTCCAAAGGAGGCAACTGGGCTGGGGAAGGGACTGGAGCACAGATCCTCTGAGGAGAGGCTGAGGGAGCTGGGGGTGTTGAGGCTGGAGAAGAGGAGGCTCAGGGGAGACCTCATCACTCTCTCCAACTCCCTGAAAGGAGGTTGGAGCCAGGGGGGGTTGGGCTCTTTTCCCAGGCAACTCTCAGCAAGACAAGAGGGCACAAGAGGGCTCAAGTTGTGCCAGGGGAGGTTTAGGTTGGCCATGAGAAAGAATTTCTTTCTGGAGAGGGTGCTCAGCCATTGGAATGGGCTGCCCAGGGAAGGGGTGGATTCTCCATCCCTGGAGCTATTTCAAAAGAGCCTGGATGTGGCACTCAGTGCCATGGGCTGGGAACCACGGGGGGAGTGGAGCAAGGGTTGGACTTGATGAGCTCTGAGCTCCCTTCCAACCCAAATGATTCTAGGATTCTATGATCCTGCTCTCAGGACATCTCTCCATGGGGTCAGAGCAGGGCAGGAATGGAGCTCCCTGAGAGGCAGAGGTCACTGGGGCTCCAGCCACTGCACTCCTGGGCTCCAAGCTCCCTTCTTTACAGCCTCCAGTTTCCAGAGGAGATCTGGTAGATGTGAGGCAGGGCTTTGGGGTTCTTCCCAGCAGAGAGGAGCTGGTACACAGCTGTGTCTTCTGGAGGATGAAGGCCACAGCTTTCCAGCAAAGGTGCTGCAGAAATGCAAATGGAAAAGAAAATGAGGTTTGTGCACAGAAGAAATGCATTGCTCACATATTGTGCTGTTTTTTTCTTTTTTCTCCTTTGTTTTCTTCTTTGTTTTCTTCTGGGCAGCTATTGATGAGGTACAACCTTGTTTAGCTTAAAAGATCTAAGGAAATGAGAACCTAGGGCTCTTGGCTGGTGCCTGAGAGTTTTGCTCTCATCACTGGAGTCCTGGGGAACAATTTAAGACCAAATGCCCATTGCAGCTTTCTTAATACTGCTGACAACTTGCCTGGGGACACCAAGGAAGGCATCAAGTGTGGCCAGGCTCTAGAACAGACTCACACTAAAATGTAGAAGTACTAAATTCAGCTCCTGCAGAGAAGCAACAAGCTTGTAATAGGGATCATTTTCAAGTGCTCACAAGTCCTAATGGGAAAAGAATTGTATCTCCATAAAACTAGACTAGGTCAGACAAATAAATAAACTGAAAACACCTCTTGGAACCAAACTGCCTCCCACCCCTGAATTACAGCTTCCAGGCAGGAGCAAAAATTGCTAATTCTTTGAAGCAATCTTCTCTCCTGGAACCCACGTGTGCCTTGGGCAGGAGCAGCATCAAGTCCTGCTTGGTTATTGCATCCACCACCTCCAGTATCAGAGACTGGTACCATGGAATCCCAGACTGGTTTGGGCTGGGAGGGACCTTAAAGCTCCCCCAGTGCCAACCCCTGCCATGGGCAAGGACACCTCCCACAGCCCAGGCTGCTCCAAGCCCCAGAGGGGACAATCCCCTTCTTCAACCTAAAAGGAAAAAGGTGATTAATGTGGTTACATTTGTATGATCACTTCTCTCAACATTTTTAACAGGATTTATTATTTGGATTAACAAAATTTTGGCTGCCAGTTTAGCTGCTGATGCTCTGTGCTCTGATGAGAATAGAGCAAACTATGAACACTTTTTTTGTGCTGTTGGGTTGATCTTTAAAGCATGTGCTTCCCTGGGTGCTTGTCTTTTCCTGGGTCTGCTGTCTGCCAGGGCTTTAGCAGATGCAGATATTGTGGGAATAGTGACCACAACAGCATATTTTATTTGCTGGAAATCAGTTTTGTATTGTAATAAAGAATATTTGCTGTGGCAGCCTGGTTTGGTTTGGTTTTGTTTTGGGGTTTGTTTTTTTTTTTTTGAGACTGATTTATACCTGTCCAGACAGCTAAAGAAAAATGCCCTAAGACTTAAATGCTCAATTATATTATCCTAAGTATTGACTATCAGATTCTTAGAGTGAACTGACTGTGAATTTGTAGATGAAAACTGAATACTGATTAATTTAAACCAACAGAGAAGGAAAAGGAAAGCCCTGAGCTGTGCTGCTACATGACACAGGGGAGGGGAATGGCCTGACATGGGCTTGGGGCTGAACCCATACAGGGAGGCCTGAGAGGGCAGGAAGGAAAGGTGATGAGATCATGGAAACTTCTGCCTAAATTGTCTTCTTGAAGGTTTTTCTACTTCATGATTGTCTACAAGATAAAAGCACCCAAGTGCTGCCTGAGGAGGAGCCTCCTGCCCTTGGTGAGCTCCAAGAAGTGCTTGGGGTTTTGGATAGTTTCTAATTTTCCCCTACAAAATAGTAATTTCTAATTCTTTTGGATGGATCCAGATACTTCCCCTCTGATTTTAAACAGCTATAAATATAATTTCCCCTTTGCAAACTGAGTAAGTCCCTAAAGCAGTTCCAGATGCCAGGCATGTACATATGTAACGTTCCTGCTGGAGGAAGAACTTTTGATATTTAATCAAAAGAAACCAATTTAACAAACAATACACCAGCACATGAAAAGATAACACAGTGAGAAAAAAAATAAATCAAGGCTATAAAGTCTATGTGAAACTTTTCCAACTCGTAAAAAGGGTTTTAAGAACTAAACTAGGGTGAAGCTGAGAAATTAAGCCTGGAAAAGTGGGAAATAACCAACTCGAGGGGAAAACAATAAAAACAGAAGGCAGAGGAGGAGAAAATGGAGAATATAAAGAGGCAGAAGACAAATGGGGACTTAAAATGCAAAGAAGGGAAGAAGAAGAAAAAAAGAAACCTCAAGAAAGAATATTTTCCACAAGACAGGAATAATAAATTGTGTTATATGAGAAAAAGTGCAAGGAATACCTCGAGTTACAGTGTTCTAAAGCAACCCGGGAAAATCCACAGGAGGGAAGAGAAAAGATGAAAAATCTCATTTTGTATTAATTGTGTTCCCCTTCCAACAACTCGTGTCAGTGCTGGAAATGCTCCTCTAATTCCATTGTTGTTTACAGCAGGTTATTACTCAACTGCTTCCTCTTCAGCCTGTCTGTAGTTGCTCTGATTCTGTCAGACCTTACAGCGAAGCCCTTGTTACCTGCAAATAAAGACTTAATCAGGAGATTGTATTTGAACCAAAATTCTCATTACAGCTCCACTTTTCCTAAAGGCCCAGGGATTAATCCAATGGGATTAAGCAAGGCTCAGGCTGCAGCTTCACAACTTCTGGCCAATACCAATCAACGTGGAGGTGGTTGGGTTATTTCTTGCCCCTGAGTAGCTGGGGAGGTGTTGGAGGAATCACTGAGGGTCTCAGCTTCAGTGCCATGCCTAGAAATGCAAAGAGCACAAATGATTAAATACCCTGAGTAGTAACACACCAGAACAAAGTACAGTCCCTTCTTTGGGTTGTTGGCAACTTGCTGCTCTCGTGGAGTGGTAAATCACTTCCCACCCCAAGACTCAATCTGCTCCAGTGCCTCCAGATGATTTCTAATTAGTATAAACTTCATCTGTGGCATGGAATCAACATATTAAAAAGGTATCAGAGTCGAGGGCTTGTTTTTTGTTTGTCTGGTTGGGTTTTTTTTAGCTTCTTCCCCTCTTCCCTCAGCACTGAAAATGGCTTTTTCCTTTGAAGAAAGCTCTTGTGCTATGAGCATTAAAAGAAACCTCTCACATTCATCTGAGGAAATGACTGCCTTCCCTAAAAACAGGGGGAGAAATGCTGAGCCCTGGGAAAAGAAGAAGTCCTAAAAAGACTTGAGTTTGTCACCAAATCTAATTCTTCCCTTCAAAAGGTTAAACCTGGGCACATCTCTGACACACGAGACAACTCCACGCCAATAAAACTCCCCTCAAGTTCTTGAGGTTTTGTGGTTTAAATATCAAACACGTTTTTAATGCTTTCTGGGAGGAAAACATTGGAAAATAGACATAACCTCCCCCAAAGAAGCAATGAGAGCTACCTAAAAAATCATAGGAACAGCCCAAGCAGGAAAAGGGGATGAGTTGTATGCAGATGTTGCTACAGGGGGGAATTATTTTATTATCCTGCATTTTTAACAGCGAGGCTACCACGTTTCCCATGTTACTCCACTATTGTATTAGACACTAAAATGAAATTTTAACCTACTTTTAAACGTTCTTCCTTTGCCTTCAGCCCGGGGTTTGAAGCTGTCATTCGTGTTACCACTCTCTTGGCTTCCACTCTTTTTTTTTTTAAGCACTCCACAATTACAATAGCTCACTAATAGACCCCCTCCTTGATAAACTTCCTCGTTAAGAAGAACCTCGGACAAAAAAATGATACTGGTTCTTTAAAAGTTTATCCCTATGGCACCATCATGTAAGCATACATATGGGACAGTAAAAATGGAAGACGACACATTAAATGACATTATTATAAAATGCAATACTCTTGGAATGATCCCTTATTAAATTAGGCTCTATGATCTGAGATGAATTTCCCCGATCCCTAATCCATCACTAGAGAAATATTAAAAGATAGGTCTCAACTGCTATTAGAATCCCACTCAGTCTCTACTTTCATTATTTTGAATTAGGGTGCTACTGGGGGGAAGCCTCTTAATGAGAATTAGAGTGATTCACTGGCCTTCTTTTGGGTTTTGACAAGTAAAATATTAACTCTTCAGTCACAGCTGTCGGAATTAAAATACTTGGCAGCCACAGATGCACAAATTAAATTGGCCTTTATGTTTCCATATTGCTGACCTCCTTAGAGGCAAAAACATCAAGCCCAACAATAACAGAAAACCCCACAGTATGTCATTTCTTGGGAGAAAATATATTTATTGAAGTTTTTATATTTGTTTCGGTTCTAAACACATAATTGAACAAATACAGAACGTTTTTACAAAAGGCTATTATTGCAATTTTGCATTGGGTAAAACTTCAGCTACAAACCAGTTACTCTGAGCCATTAATCAGGCAATAAAATAATAAATGAAGTTGTTTGGGGGATTTCTTAACTCTTTAAGCCAACGTAATTCAGATTAATGGGCAGTGCATGGGTGAAAACTTCTTAACATCTGGGACTGGCATTTTTTTAGGGTTGTTTCTCTGCAAAGCAGAGCTTCTCTAAGAAACAACAAAAGAAAGGGTATAATTATTGCAGGATCACAAGAATCTTTATTTCCCAAGCTCCTGTTTGTCACAGCAAAACCAAGTTTAGCCACACCAAGAAAAACCCATCCTCTGTGATCCTCTGCCCTTCATTTTAATTTGCTGTGAGGGAAGTGGTGGTGGGACTTCAATTAGTCCCAATTAAGGACATCTCAATTAAGTGTACTCCCATTACACTGAGCCTTTCCAAAGTGGAACCCATAGCAAATAAAGGACTCAGAGAAAGGGGCGAGGCAGAAGTGACTTTTAAAGCTGAATTTTTAAAATTCAATGATCCCCCAGACCCAGACCAGCACAGGGGGCTGTCTGGTGGTGGGACTTCAATTAGTCCCAATTAAGGACATCTCAATTAAGTGTACTCCCATTACACTGAGCCTTTCCAAAGTGGAACCCATAGCAAATAAAAGTCTCAAAGAAAAGGGTAAGGCAGAAGTGACTTTTTTAAAGCTGCATTTTTAAAATTCAGTGATCCCCCAGAGCCAGGCCAGCACAGGGGGTGTCCGTGTCTCTCTCCTCTCTCTCTGGTCACCTCCAGCATCTCTCCCTCCTTCCCAACCATCCCACATTGATCTCACCTGCTGATCACTTGAGAACTTCTTGGAGAAGGACATTGATGGATGGGTTTGGACCCCTTCACCCTTCACATCCAATACTGCAATGAACTCCCTGGATCCCTGGCTTGGCTTTGGGGGGGGTGGAGCTGGGGGCTGGGGCCATGGGAGGTGTCTGGGGGATGAGTTTTGGCTCTGGCAGAAGCAATTTTTGCTGCAGGTGTTTGCAAACCACCTCTGGTTCCTTTCTCAGGTGATGGGTTGGGGTTTTTATCGTGCTGGTGTGGAAGGGAGAGGCTGCAACACTGGCACCGGGCAGCACATTGTGTTTGTCAGAGGAAAGAGAGTTTGTTTCCCACTTTTTTTTTCTTTTCCTTTTTTTTTCACCATACTTTGCAAGTGGAAAGAGAGGCTTCTCCTGCTTTTGACAAGGGGGGTTTGGGAGCTGGTAAGGCAGCAGAATGACATCTCTAAAACAATCCATCTCTGCAGCTTTCATGTTTGGAGCTGTTGTGGTACTGACTTGCAGGGGTCTTGCACTGCAGCCCACTTGTTGTCCCCTCCAGGCAGCAGCAGCAGGTACAGGAGCATCTCCTGGAGTTGCACTTTGCTGGAATAATCCCTGAGCTCCCATCGGTGCTCACACATCCTCAGCTGAGTCCCCTCCTGGTCTTCTCTTGGAAGAGTCCCCAGAGGGGGGTGTGTGTGGAAAATTATCTTGTCCTGTGACAATCTGGGGCTGTGACATCCATCTCGGGGTGGTGCAGAGGCAGGAGGATGCTCAGCCATGCCAGGGGAACATCACCCCACCTCTGGTGGCCCCAGCCTGGGGGTCCCCGTGCTGCTCCCTCCTGGTGTGCAGAGCAGATGGGGAGAGCATTGAGGGCAGGAAATCTCCCACTGTCCCAGAGCCTCTTCTCCATTACTTTTATCCTTTTTATGACATTATCTCAGCTGTGAAAACAGCTCAGCACATGGGAATAGCACTGACTCCATCTTTCCTCCTGGCTGCTTCCCCAGTGGGTGATGCAGGGGGACCCAGACCCCCATTGCCTTCCCTGGAGCAGAGCAGCAGCTCCCATCCCATTGGGATTTCCCACCTGGAGTGGGGCTGTGACCCCCAGGGAGGGTTTTCCAGGCCCTGCTGTTTGTTTGCTGGTTTCCCAGTGGTGTTATCCTGGGGGATGGATGGCAGGCTGGGTGTGTGAATTAGTTCTGCACAGAACTACTTAATACATCTTGCCTGGAATTAAATGTGCAGGCAGAGCCGCGGGGTGCTTTAATTTCTTTTTTTTTTTTTTTTTTTTTTTTCCCCTGCTTTTTTTTTCCCTGCTTTTTTTTTTTTTTTTTTAGAAGGCATTAGCAGAACTCGATAAAGGGTCAAGTAATTTCATCCAAGTTGCCACGAGTTAGTTAAGAGGAAGCGACAGGGCCGGAGCTCGCGGACGCGTTTCGCGAAAGAGGAGGTTTGAATTTTTCCTTTTTATTAGATTTTATCTGTCGTTTGCTTTGTTTTTTTTTTAAAGAACGATTTTAAGGGACGCCGGGAAAAAAAAAAAAAAATAAAAAAAATCCTCTGTCGGGTAGCTAAAGGGGGGCGTTTTGATGAATCTTTGCTATTTGGTGAGCTGGCCCGAAATGAGATGGTTACTTGTGCGGCGGGAGAGGCTGCGGCGCGGGGCTCGAGGAGCTCCCGGGGAGGCTGCCCGGGGAGTAATTTGGGGGAATTGTGAGCGGGCAGCGAGTCCGTGGGGAGCGGTGGCAATCATGGAGGAAACAATGTTTGCATCGATCAGCTGTCACGGTGATTTATGGCTTCATTTTGCTGTAATGGAGAATTAGTGGAAAGATTATCAGGGACTCAACACTTTGGCTTGTTACCCGTGTCCAGACGAGCAATTTGTCTCCCTGAAGCAGTGAAATACTTGTGACAGCTCCAACACTTGCCCTAATTCAATCAAGAGAAAATGTTGGAATTAATTTGTTACAAGAAAATTTAAATATGTTCAGCAAACAGTAACCGCAGAGCAGCAGCCTGATTTATTGTGCTCGGCAAGGTATCGATCCGCTTCGATCCGCCCCGTGTTGAGGTTTTAATGTGTAATAATTTCCAATTTAAAGCTCCTTTTCAAGATCACGGGTTTAAAGAGAGGGCAGGCTAGGTCTCAAGACCTGATTAGGAGCCTGTTGCAATGGCTTTGTCAAAAGCCTGTTTGAATGTAAATTCATAGTTATCTTTTGCACTATCTTTAATATTCTTGACATGGATTTTATTGTGTGTCAAACCTCAGGCCAGCTGCCTGCCACAACCATTAATGAAACATCTTAGGAAATAAATCTCAGTCTTTATACAATATTTTTAAAAACCTGAAACATTAGATGTCAGCGAAGAAGCTTTAACAGCATCCTTTTTTTTTTTTTTCCCCCTGCACAGTAAACCACCGGGGCTCCAGCAGTTTTACAGCTTGCCTGCACAATTAGATTGAGTTATTGTGCAAATGTTATTATGTCAGAAGCTTAAATTCCAAAGGTTGCAGGAAGATTTTAGGTCCACGTACAAATCCGTCCTCTTCATCGAAGGGGTGACAGCTTATTCTGCCCACACGTATATACATTTATTTTATTTTATTTTTTTTTTCAGGTTCTCATTATTAAAATGCTCTTCCCAAATGCATATGGGATAAGGCTGCTCCAGAAGGTGGCCAAAGCACCAGAATTTTAGCCATGGATTCTTGGTGGTGGTTGCTCCACACCGGGCTCCTCGGCCAACCAACTACAG
Organism: Heliangelus exortis; assembly: GCF_036169615.1. NCBI lineage: Eukaryota > Metazoa > Chordata > Aves > Apodiformes > Trochilidae > Heliangelus > Heliangelus exortis. Next base: position 24,968,136 of record NC_092430.1, read on the forward strand.
CAAAACAGAGCATGTTCAACCATTGTTTTAAGCCAAATTATTTATGATTGATTGAAAGGGAAATTGTGGCCTTAAAAAGCTCCTGGAATAACCTCCCCTGGAGCTCCAGTTGCAAATTTTTTCTCACATTTTGAGAGCACCAGTGCTCACATCATTAGAGAGCAATCCCGTTCAACCTGATCAATGAGAAGTCATCAACCAGCCTTGGAGACACCCAGATCCAAGGGGGTTTTTTGCTCATTAGTTGGGGCATTAGTTTCCTTAGGCCTTAATTGTGCTGCCACACCCTCAGACCAAGCACTGAAAAAGAAGCTCTGTTCAAATATGGGGGCTGAAAAACTTGGAAATAGTTTTTGGGCAGTGAAACATCGAGTTGAGGTGTCATCACCCTGGCAGTGTGGGTGAGGTTGGGGTTTGCTGGTGTGAGAGGAACACACAGTGGGCACCTGGAATCTTCTGGAATGGTTTTGGTGTCAGCTGTTGGGTAGCAGGAGAGGTCTGCTGAACACCTCAGCCCCATGGATAATCCCAGAGGGGCTTTTGAAACTTCCTGGCACTGGAAAAAGGACCAGTGTGACCAAAGGTGTGGAGAATCAGAGCCCATTGGTGCCCTGGGCCATCAGACCACCTCCTGCCTGACAGCAAATATCTCCAGCCAGAAGTGTCTTGAAAATGTTGTCTTTAAGGGTGAAAAGGATCCTGGAAAACATCAGCTTCTTGCATGGCAGCTGGAGTGATAGGAGCCACTTTCTGAGCTCTTGACTTCGAGGGCTTTGCAGAGGTCAGGACTTCTCCTGGAGGTGAGATTTGACTCTAAGAGCTTTTGGAGACAAAAAGTGAATAATTCCTGGTTCCTACACCCAGTTCTGTGAAGGACCAGGATACCATTCAATCGTTCAGTAATGAGGCAAAGACACACTGCTCCCTGGAGAAACTCTGATGCAGGGATGGTGAGCTCTGCAGGGGTTCTTGGTGGCCTGGCAGCATGCTGTCCCCTGCCAGTGTCCCCAGGGAGGGGACAGGACCCCAGCCACAGGATGTGTGGTGGGACACATCACTCAGACATCCTTTTCCTTGGCCTCCTGAAGGACCAAGCTCTGCAGAGTTATCTGTGGTGTCCTGTGCCCCCACAGAGGATTCCTCAGCAGATGTCATATTCCAGGAAGGCAAAGAACTCTTATCTCTGTTGATATCTCAGGTCCAAGGAATTTATGCTTGGTGTTTCGATCTCCCACCTCTCTGTGGTGAAGTCCAACATCTTTGCCCTTCTCTGAGACTTTCTGTGTCTCCTCTCACATGTGTGCACTTTGGAAAGTAAATACACTTTTATCACAGAATCATAGAATGATAGAATTGGCTGGGTTGGAAGGGAGCTCAGAGCTCCTCAAGTCCAACCCTTGCTCCACTCCCCCCGTGGTTCCCAGCCCATGGCACTGAGTGCCACATCCAGGCTCTTTTGAAATAGCTCCAGGGATGGAGAATCCACCCCTTCCCTGGGCAGCCCATTCCAATGCCTGAGCACCCTCTCCAGAAAGAAATTCTTTCTCATGGCCAACCTAAACCTCCCCTGGCACAACTTGAGCCCTCTTGTGCCCTCTTGTCTTGCTGAGAGTTGCCTGGGAAAAGAGCCCAACCCCCCCCTGGCTCCAACCTCCTTTCAGGGAGTTGGAGAGAGTGATGAGGTCTCCCCTGAGCCTCCTCTTCTCCAGCCTCAACACCCCCAGCTCCCTCAGCCTCTCCTCAGAGGATCTGTGCTCCAGTCCCTTCCCCAGCCCAGTTGCCTCCTTTGGACCTGCTCCAGCACCTCAATCTCCTTCCTGAGCTGAGGGGCCCAGAACTGGACACAGGACTCAAGCTGTGGCCTCCCCAGGGCTGAGCACAGGGGCAGAATCCTTTCCCTGGACCTGCTGGCCACGCTGTTCCTGAGCCAGCCCAGGATGCCATTGGCCTTCTTGGCCACCTGGGCACACTGCTGCCTCCTCTTCAGCTTCCTGGCAATCCAGACTCCCAGCTCCCTTTCTGCCACTCTGTGCCCAGCCTGGAGCTCCCCATGGGGTTCTTGTGTTGAACCTCATCCCCTTGGGATCAGCCCAACTCTCCAGTCTGTCCAGGTCTCTCTGCAGAGCCCTCCTGCCTTCCAGCTGATCCACACTTCCCCCCAGCTTGGTGTCATCTGCAAATTTGCTGATGATGGACTCAATCCCCTCATCTAAATCATCACTAAAGATATCAAACAGCACTGGGCCCAACACTGGAGGAAGTGAGATCATTAAAAACAGAAATATTTTGGACATGTTGCATAAGCTTTCTGAGGTGAGGTGCCCCTGTATTGTCAAGATACACACTGATACTCCCAGCATTTTGTCTGGGAGTGCTGTGATGATTTTGTACTCACACCTCTGCAAATCTGTAATTATAATTCAGTTTTTCATTCCATACTATGAATGTAAATATTTCTGTGGCCATTGATGCAATTCAGCTCCTGCAGCAAATAATAGCTGCACATATGTTTCCTATCTTATTCGTAAACATGTAATAACATGCATGCTACAGCTAGTAAAATATTAGTATAGAACTCCCTTTGCTGCAAACCTTGAGCAAAATATCCAGAGTTGCTACCAGAGTTCCTGGGAGTTGGTGGGAGCCAGAGGAGTTCCCATGGTGTGAAGGGCCATGGCAGTCAGGGTGTGCAGGATGTCCACATCTTCAGCTGGTGTCTGTGGAGTGTTCCAGCAGCTGGTTCCAGGCATGAAGTGGGGGACAATCAGGTCCTGAGGTTTAAAGCTGAATTAAACCGATGCTTAGAAATGAGATAAACTGGTGTTTAATGTAGCTCTGTTCTTTCACTTTTGTTTTTTTATCATTTTTTGCAGACTGAGGCTCCACCAGGTTGGAAGTTGCTTGCTGGGTCACGACCTGGAGGAGCTGAGGTCTTGCTGTTATTTCCCAGCCCTTGGAAGCCCAGAGAAGAAGCCTCCTTGCTGGTTCCAGTGAGATGCTCACCAGTTAATGTGTCAAAATCCACCCAACCCCACAACCCAGCAACAAAGCCAATGGTCCTGAGCCACCAGGAGCAGTGCCAGGTGAAGAATTGTATTTAAAACAACCACAACGCTGGTAAAGAGTATTAAAAGGCACTATTGTAGGTTAATAATACCAAGAGAAATTCAAAAGAATAAACAGAACAACAAAAAAACTTCATCCAAGGGTTCTCTTTCTCTGCTTGAACAGCCAGGAACTGGTTTGGTTCACTCCTGTGCCCCGGTGTGCCTGGGGAAACGTGTTTGGACAGCTTCTGCTCAGAGGGTTGCAAATCCCACTGGGGGAAGATGTTTGGTTTTGGTTCTTTTTTTTGCTTTTTGGATTTGGATCTGCTCCCTACAATTGTCTGCATGGCTCAAAGAAAAGTCCAAGGGCTGTTGGTGGCTGCTGGTAGAGGTCTGGCAGCACGGAGCTCCTCTCCAGTTAGACTGGCACAAAGCAAAATGAAAAAAAAAAAAACCCAAAAGGAGAAAAATAATCTTTAAAATAAATGACTAATTGCAAACATTATAACGGTGCCAGCTATTAACAATAGACCCATTTGGGGTGGCTTGTTTTGTTTTTAAATTCCCTTGCCCACAACAATTTTGTCTCTCCCCAAGGTCATGTTAGGTCCTCAGCCTCAGGACTAATTCTGCAGCGTTGCAGACAGAGCTGTCTGCAGGCTCTCAGCTCCCAGGGACAAACCCCATCCTCCTGATGGGCTCATTCCTGCAGCTCCCTGAATCCAGACATCCTGATTTCACCCAGAATAAGCCTGGGGTGGCTCTGCAAGGCTCTGGCACCTCTGGAGCACCGTGTCCAGCCTTGGGGGGGTGGGAAGGAGCGTGCTCTTCCTTGGGCTTGGAGCCTTGGCCAAGCTCTTCCAGAGTTCCCATTGTTGCACAGCTGAATCCAATCACCCTGAGTTGTTTTTCAAAACAGGGCTCAGCTCCCTGTTGCTGGGTGATATTTTCATCCTCTGACATTTAACCAAGCTCTTTCCAAGTGAGCCCAGAGCGTTTCTAGAGTTCCTTTATTTTATTTTATTTTTATTTTCCAAGTTTTCTTATAAATCAGCTTTTAATTGCCTGTTAGGACACGTTGTTAGTAAAGAGCAGAGGCTTGCTCTGCAGGCTGGGAGGAGCAGCTGCAAACCCCTCTCTGCACCTTGCAAATTTTGGGAAACAATATTATTTCTCCCAAAGCACAGATAGTGCTCCAGCCCCAGTGCTACATCTCAGGGAAGATGTCTGGGATTAACCATGTCCTCCAACCTCTGCATTGTGGTTTCCCTCCAGAATAAAGGCAGAGGAAAGCTTTGGAAAAAAACAAAGAAATCCCCTCTTCCTGGGGAGCTGGGGGAGCTCCCAGCTGGAGATGTTAGGATTTTCTGAGCATCCTGGCACGATGGGATGGAGGTGGGATGGATTTTATGAAGACTGGGAAATCAGGTTTTTGTTTGATTGTGGTCATGGCTTTCTTCAAATGATCTGCTGGGATTTCTGAATGCTGGGGAAGGAAAGGGGAGAAGAAATTCACATCTTGAGAACTGAATCTTGGCCCAGCTGAGCTGCTGTGTCTCCCTGCCACAGAGGGCCCCCAGATGCTGCTCCTTTGGTTGCACAAGTATTTCATTAATTTACACCCTCATGAAAATGAGAAGTCAAAAGATTGCTGTTGGCTCGTGGGCCTTCCTGGCTTGCCCAGCCCCATGGCCATGCTCCACAATGACCAGCTAATCATCATTAATTATCAGCAACTCATCAGAGGGGAGCTGAGGCCTTGTGGCCCTCACATCAGTTCACAGGGATGAATTCCCTCACATTAATTCACACCCAGCCCAAACCAGACTTGACTCTGGGCTCTGGAGCACCCCTCTCTTGAAGGAGACAACCCAGACTCCTGGGCTGACAGAATCTCCTGAGCTTCCTCACAGGGATGGCTTTCAGGACAGGGCCCAGATGAGATGGGAAGGTTGGGATCCCAGTTTTCTGCTGAATAAGGTTCTGAAATACCCCTGAACCCAGTTGAAGTGATTTATGGAGCCCTCCTTGCTGTAGCATCTCAGGATGAAAAGCTTTCTGTGATTTTTTGGTTTTTTTTCTGCAGGAACGTGGCTATCCCCACCCCATGGACACACTCAGGACTGAGACTGACTGGCAAAACCAAGTTAATCAATTCACCTTATCAAGCTCCAATGTGTAATTAGAGGCTCTCCTGACATCATTCCCAAGCTGGGTTCAGTGTGTCCTGGAGGCAGTGTAGCCTTTTTATTACTTTCTACAACTTAATCACTCTGTTTTAAAGACATTTTATCTGAATTGCTCAAAGGTTAGCTCCTCTGTCAATTTAAGTCAATATCCTCTTCTTTTCAAAATTAATTGCTATTAATTAATCACCACCTGAAGCAGTTTATTGGTATTGATTTCCTCCCTTTTGTATGTTTCTATGAGATTCCTTATTGGTCTTCCCAGCTGCATTTATCTTTCACCCAAGCTCCCAAGCCTGTCCTTGGGAGAACTGCTTGGCAGCCAGGTCCAGATGGACATCCCAATCCCAAGGAGAGTCAAAGGACAGCTGTGGCCTATGTGTCTCTGACTTTTATGGTGATTTTTTTTTATTTTCTGAGCTTCCTGATTTGATTAAACCCAGATCAGCACAGCTGATTTCACGCCTGTTCTTAGCATTTTGAAGACAAGTCCAGTTTTGGGTTCCTGGCCTATTTTCTCCCCAATTGAGGAGCCCCAACTATCCCAGGACTCACATTTCCCTGCTCTGACCTAAGATCTTCTCTGCCTGATGCTCTGCTTCCCATTGATCTTCCATACTGCTGGGAGGTGGAACCCTGGTGGTGGAAAAGCATGGATTTGCTTTCTAGTTTTGGGCTTTTATTGGCATTTTCTCTCCAACCTTTTTCCTTTTGTAATCAAATAGCTGTGATCAATACATTAAAAGCCAGATTTTCTTGTTAGCTGACCTGTGTAGCAGCAGCAACACAGAGCCATCAGCTCAGCATCCTCTTCCAGTTCAGTCTCCTAAAGCTGGAGCTTTTTGGGCTTCAGGGAGGAGACCCCAAGTTGTCTTGGGGCTCTGGGGGGGGGCTGAGTGCAGCTGGGAAGGCTGAGAAGGATGAGGTTGGTGGGGTGGGAAGAGGTCTCAGGCTGAAGGAGATCCTGCAGGACAATGTACTTTTCACTGTCTGCTGCAGGGTGCAGAATGAGGAGACATTTACCTCCCTCTCAGTCTTGAGATCAGTTTTATTTTGACAGACTGGCCAGCAGTAGGGCTGGGATACTTCTGACCTCATCTCTTGGCTTTGGGACACCTCTGAGAGGGTTGAGGCATCACAGCTCTTAGACCTGAGAGGAGAAGCAATCCGTGTTCTCCCCCAGTCAGCAGGACCCACCTCATCCCTCTTCACAAGGCTGAACAAGGAGTGTTGTTTGCACCAGACCTTCCCACCAGCTTCCTCTGGACCATCTCACAGTGGAAATAAATGATGGGGTTGAGCTTCATAGAACCACTGAGGTTGGAAAAGACCATCAGATCCAACTGTCAACTCCATCCCACCATTTGTAGCTGATGGATGGGCTTCTCACCCCTTGCTGGTCCCTCTGGTTGGTGACACTGCCTGGACACGTTGGACCCAGGACTCCAGGAGCCACGTTGCATTTTTTCAGCCTGTGAAAAGATGTTATTTCTCCTCTGGAAAGCTTCAGGAGGTCCCTGGGGATGTTGTCAGCTGCTTTCACTGCCTTGGAAAAAAAAAAAAAAAAAAAAAAAGGAAACAAAAAAAAAAGAAAAAAAAAAAAAAAAAAAAAAAAGAAGAAAAATGTCCTTTTTCTTTTTAAAGAGTGCTACAATTATCACCAGGCCTCGGGGCACTTCACCCCAAATCACACAATGCTATTTCAGGTCTCTCTTTTACTGCAGGAGTTCAAAACCAGCTGCTCAAATCCAGTTTTCAAAAGTGAATTGGGCATTTAGCAGCCCCGGCGTCTGGGAGATGCTGCCGCAGGAGCTCTCCAGCCAGCTGGGAGCACCCTCAGGCTGTGTCCCCAAGGCATGGACCACGTCAGGAGCTTCCTCCCGGGGTTCTTCTCGGGGACAGATGGGTGTGCTGAGCCTCTGCTCCTTGCCCTGTGCCTTGGGTCACCCAGATGTGAGCCCGCGGGACGGCGCCGGCTCAGGCAGGGTCGGGCTCGCTCAGCACCAGGGGAAAAAAAAAAAAAAAAAGGGATTATATTTTGTATGTAAGGCTTTGTGGGATTAAACATTGCTGGATTTGAAAGGCTAATTACTTCTCAGGCAGAGCCCACAGGATTTTTCCCCTCCCTGAAGTCTCTAATGACCGTGTTTATGGGTAAGTTTCCCTGAGCACCTCCAAGACTGAAAGCTTTTTTTTTTTTTTATGAGCCAGATGGAGATGTTCTTTCCAAGAGTGAGTAATATTTAACCTTAAGCACTTTCAAATCCGGCCTGAGGAATATTGAGATGAAAGCCTCGTGGCACTAAGCTTCTTTCAAATGGATATTACAGAAAAGCAGGCTGGACATTTGTCTCCCTGCACCTCTGCCCTGCTTAGCATGCTGCCCCTGTGCCTCTCCTCCTCGAGGAGGTCCAACCAGAAGAAATTCTTCTATTTTGGGTTTCAGTTGCCTCAGCAGCTCCACTCTGGCCCTTGTGTTTCTTTCCTGGGTGGGAAGTTCCTGGTGGGGTGGGTGCAGCAAGGACTCTTGGTCCTCTCCCCCAGCACCAGGGAGGGCAGGGGTGCGGGTGCCTGGATGTCCCCAGGATGCTGGGACCCATCCCTGGTCCCACTGCTGGGGCAGGATTGTCACACAAATGTCCATGGAAGGAAAGCTCAAGCTTTCTGAGCTCTCAGCAGCCCCAGACTCAGCTGAAGTGAAGCAGAGTCTGGTTTTTCCCACTAGTTTCAGTTGTCTGCACACAAACCAAAGCTTGCCCAGTGCTCTGCAGCTCCACGTCTCACTCGCTGGAACAGACCCTGGAGTATTTGAAACTAAACCAGATTCCTGATGTAGGTATTGAAATGGTGAGAGTCACCCAGTAACCTTAGATTGGGCTGGAGAATAAGAAGGGTACAAAATTTCAAAATTTCTTTTCTTTTGTTTTTTGTATCTTCTCACCTTTTTCTTTTTTTTTTTTTTCTTTTTTTTTTCTTTTTCTTTTTCTTTTTCTTTTTCTTTTTCTTTTTCTTTTTCTTTTTCTTTTTCTTTTTCTTTTTCTTTTTCTTTTTCTTTTTCCTTTTCTTTTTCTTTTTCTTTTTCTTTTTCTTTCTCTTTTTTCTTTTTCTTTTTCTTTTTCTTTTTCTTTTTCTTTTCCTTTCTCTTTTTCTTTTTCTTTTTCTTTTTCCTTTTTCTTTTTCTTTCTCTTTTTTCTTTTTCTTTTTCTTTTTCTTTTTCTTTTTCTTTTTCTTTTTCTTTTTCTTTTTCTTTTTCTTTTTCTTTTTCTTTTTCTTTCTCTTTTTTCTTTTTCTTTTTTCTTTTTCTTTTTCTTTTTCTTTTTCTTTTTCTTTTTCTTTTTCTTTTTCTTTTTCTTTTTCTTTTTCTTTTTCTTTTTCTTTCTCTTTTTTCTTTTTCTTTTTCTTTTTCTTTTTCTTTTTCTTTTTCTTTTTCTTTCTCTTTTTTCTTTTTCTTTTTCTTTTTCTTTTTCTTTTTCTTTTTCTTTTTCTTTCTCTCTTCTTCTTCTTCTTCTTCTTCTTCTTCTTCTTCTTCTTCTTCTTCTTCTTCTTCTTCTTCTTCTTCTTCTTCTTCTTTCTCCTTTTCCTTTTTCTTCTCCTTTTCCTTTTTCTTCTCCTTTTCCTTTTTCCATTTCCTCTTCCTTTTCCTTTTTCCTTTTCCTCTTCATTTTCCTCTCCCTTTTCCTCTTCCTTTTTCCTTTTCCCTTTCCTTTTCCTTCCCTATGGATTCTTCACAGAGCAAATCCCCTTCCCAACAGTCCCCCACGAGGGGAGGACACGTCCCCTGCTTCACCCAACTCTGGAACCTCTCCCTTTTCCTGACTGCTCCCAGGGTGGGTTGGCCCTGCAGCCCCTGTGCAATCTGTATTTGTCTTGCTCAGGATATTAAACCACAATCGTGCACAAAGCAGCGAGGTCCCTCTGCACTGCTGTTGAACTAAGAAATCATTATCCTCTGACAGAGGAGAAGTATGGCTGCTGCATAATGGGGCTCCACGCCTGTCATTATGCTCCTGCTGCCGAGGCAGGGACTGCTCTGAGTCCCATTAGTGGATGATGGGCTGTCTGGAAAAGGATGCTCAGACCTGGCCAGGAAGCTCCTGGCGTGGTGGGACCATCTCCTCCCAGCACGGTGCCACTGTCCCCTCCTGGGCTGGGGGGACTGTCCCCTCCCGGTGCCTCTGGCCGAGCCCTGGGATGTGGGATGTGGGAAGGGGTGGAATGGTGTGTGCCCTGCAGCAAGTGAGGCAGGAAAATGCAGACATGGGAGGTGAAAGGTAAACTGCAGGTTCCTGAGGGGAGGGCTGGGCAAGAAACACAGCTGGGGAAGTGGTAATGAACCGGGTTTGAGGGTTTATAAGTGAGAGTTGGCAGCTGGTAACTTTTATGTCTGCTTGGCCCAGGGTGGGCTAAACTCTGCCTGTGTCTGTGGTATGAAGCATCTGTGCACAAGTTTGAGTTTGTCCACACCTGAAAAAATCTTTCAGATCACCAGCTCCAAGTGTTACCCCAGCACTGCCAAAGCCACCACTGCCCCATGTCCCTCATCCCCACAGCTCTGAAACCCCTCCAGGGATGATGGGGACTCCAGCCCTGCCCTGGGCAGCCCCTCACAACCCTTTCCAGGGAGAAATTGTTCCCAGTTCCAATCTAACCCTCCCCTGGCACAGCTCTGGGCTGTACAGGAGAGCTGACAGCTGCAGAAAAGCCTTTGTGAAGCCAAGTGATTTGAAGTCAACGTTGAGAAATTGAATTTTAAGTCATATCTCAATCAAATCCATCACTCCTCCATGGCTGAGGTCCCTGGTACCTGCTGGGGCTCCCTGGGGGAGCAGAGCTGCCCTGGGCAGCTTTGGTTTAGATTACAGAGCCCTGAGTGAGGCTGTCTCCTCCTGATTCATCCTGACGTGATCCCCTGGTGATGAGAGCAGAGGACAGGAGCCTGTGTTTAGCTGGGAAGACGTTTAAAAAATGCATTCTGGAGGGTTTTCTTTAAATTATTAAAGAAGAGTAATTCACCTTTTAAACTCCCGAGGATGTAAAGCACTTTATGGACTATCTCTCAAATCATTTTGAAAACCTTCAGATCCCTCTCCTGGTGCTCTCCTCACTGTTTGGTAAAACAATAATAAAACCAAAACCCATACAAATGTTGCCTGTTGTTTAGAGAAGTAAATATCCTTGGTGAGGCTGAGCAAAGCACTTACAACAAACAGAGTGGTTTGGAAGGAGTCCAGGCTGTTCAATGGTTAATATATTATTCATATTAATAAAATAATGTTTGGAAAGCCACCAAGAGTCCTAAGATGTGTCTCCAGACCTGGGTTTTAGTAGCTCGTTGACAATTAGTTACCAGTGGAGGTTTTCCTACATTTCTCTCCAATTTTGGGGGGTGTGAAGAGGTTGGTTTCAAACCCCATCACTGCCATCACCTCTGGTGGTGCCAGTGCTCAAACCAAGCACCTCAGCCAGCCCCTGGAGTGAAGCTGGGACTTCAGCCCCCAAACTCTCTTAGCTGCAGGGGTGGGCGAGGGGCAGGAGATGAAGTTTGCAAAGTTTGAGGCCCACAGGTCCCCTTGCTGAAGCCCTCCCTGCAGGAGCAGCTCTTTGAAGCCCTTTTGCCAGAGCAGCAGAAAACAAACGAGCTATTTGTAACCCTTAATTTAAACAGCTCCCGAAGTAATAGTATAAATACTATAATGCAATTGTAATGGATAATGAATTATGCATACAGCCTCTTCCCTCTTTGAATATGCATGAGGCTGGAACAGGAGAAGTGGCACTTGATTGCTCCTTTAGTGCTTACTTAGTCCCTGGTCCTAAAGGGGGGGCTCTGGGGGCACCTGCACCAGCCCCCACCCTAATGGTCACCAAAAGGTTGCTCCAAAGATGCTGAGAAAGGTCTTCTGGCTTTGGACCAAACTCACCCCAAACCTTGCCCTTCCACCCATCCATAAGCCCGATACAAATCTCAGAGCTGGCTCCAGCTTTTCCAGCTGTTGTGCTGTCGAGCTTCAAAATCAGGAAAATATCAAACCAGTTCTAGGAGCTGAGGCAAATAAATGAATTTCAGTGACAGGAATAAAGTGGATCTAATTAGAAGTCCCTCTGCAGCAGCTCATTAGTGTGGTTGGTGAGTAAATGAAATTTCAGCAGTAGTGAGTTAGGCTGTTTGTCTTTGGTTCTTTTTAGGATTTACAAAATGCCAACCACTGGGTTTTCCTCACAGAAAATGTTCTTCCTCAGATGTCTGGAGGCCTCTTCACAGACCAAGGCTCCGCTGCTTCATTTGCATTCCTGGGGCACTCACTTCACTCTCTGCAGCTCATTCATAAATTGAACCAAATCAAAGCAATTTCTGGAGACAAATGGATTTGAGCTGTCTTATTGCAGGCGTGGAACTCCACAGAGTGAGGTGCTCCTGTTCTATCCGAATATTTTGTGCTTAGGTTTTTTTTTTTTTTCCCCTGTGAGTAAATGACCATTTTTTCCATCCTGCACGTGTCACCCTCCTCCAGCGTGGGAGAAACCCACACGAGTTGTACAGTAATTTTATTACAGGCTTGTCCAGGGAGCAGGAGGACTAATTTGTCAGTCTTATTCAACTTGTGTCAGCTGCTGGTAACCTGCACTCTCCAGCAATCCCGAATTGTCAGTCAGCAACGATTTTCCTTGACTTTCAGTGCTTATAAAGTCATACATGGTGGTAATTTAATGAGAGGGAGATAAAAATTCTGGTCATACTCATCCAGCCATGGTCCTGACATATCATTTAGTTAGCAGCCCTCCTTTCAGGACAGAGCCCTCTCTGATTGAAACCACCAAGCTATTCCTGTTAATTCTGTCCTCCACCTATTAAACCCCCCAAACATCTACAGTTCCCGTGGTTGAGGTTCTTTGGGTCTGTTGCCACCTCCTGTCCTGTTGCTATTGCCACACCACAAGCTGTAGACATCAGGGGTTTCATCAAATGAGTTTAAACAAATGAATTTAACCATCATTCTGGAGCAGGTGCTGATAGCAGGGAGCAGCCTGCAGCCCCCCTGAAGGGCTCTGCCCCTTGTGGAAGGGAAACCAAGAGATCCCAGCAGGGACCCAGCCAGGGTTTGATTGCTATGCCAAAGAAATAATTTTTTTTTTCCCATAAATTGTGAGATTTCTGCATGGAAAAACCTGCATTTTTACACCCAGTCCCATCACCTGCGGGTTGCATCTGTCCATGAAGGCACTTGGGTGCCTTCTGCTTGGCCTTGTCACCAACACATGGACTGAAAATAACAGAGAATAAGAGGGGAAAAGCTTCCATTTGTAGGGCTGAGATAAAAACCTGCATGAGCTTTTACCCCTGAACTTTACTTATCTAACCACTTCCTGTGGTTTGCAGTGTGCCTGCAATGTTTGGAAAACATGTTTGAATTGGGATTTAGATGTCCAGTTTCCACCTCCAGAAATACTGAATTAAAAGATTATTTTTCTGGCAGATTTTCAGCCCAATTTTCACGTGAGCAGTTAAGGAGCTAGCACAGACTTGGGGACTGGATCCTGTGATCAGTTCTAAGAAGAGCAACACTTTGAACTGGGCTGGGTTGGCTGCAGAGGCTGCATTGGATTGGACATCTAAATAAGCATGAAGTTCTTAATAGATGCTAAGCCAGTGGGAAAGATTAGCATCTTTATTTAAAAATATGACAGGGATTAAATTCAGATGCTGCATACTTCCATTCTGTTTTGCAGCATTACTGAGTAGCACTTGGGCCACACAGGGTGATTCATAAAGTTTAGATACCAGAATAACATCTTAAGGCAAGAATAATTTGATTTTTCTTTCTCCCCCCCTAAACGTGTTGCCATAGATTTTCCTAAATGTTTTACAAACAGTTATTAAAAGCACATTGAGGATCTGAATTCCCTGTGGGCAAAATGTTTTTATACTTAACTTTCATTTAATGTGAAAAAAAACAAACCAAACCAAAACAAATCAAATCACATCTGGTCGGAATTGCAACAAAAACATGGGAAAATCATACCCAGCTATGACAACAGCAGTGATGTGAGCCCACAGAATGCTCCTGGACACCTGATGGGGGCTTTGAGCAGCTTCCCTGTGGAATTCCACCTGGAGCATCCCCCTGCTCTGCAGGGTCAGTGGTGTCTGGACAACTTGTAGTGCTAACAGCAGGCAGGTACCGTGGGGGCTGGCATAGAGAACATCCCAGCTTTCATTTCTATTAGAGTTTTAAGAAGATGTTTTTCTCCTTGGGTGTTAAATAGTTCCATATCTGAGTAAGCAAGCAGGGGTTTAAAAAAATTAAAACTATCCAACAGCCCTTTCAAATCTCCCTGGGCGGCGCCGTAAATCTCGGTGTCATCTTCCTCTACCTCTCTGCCCCTAATCTGACAGTGTCAGAGGGATCCATCTTCATTTTCTCACTCTTTTCATAATCTAATCCTCAGCTCTAACATGCAATTAGTGCCCTCCTCGCCCCCTGCATACCAAGCAGGCTGATTGCTACAGCTTTCCCTGTGCAATCCATTTAGCCACCGGGCTGGTAATGAATATGTACATTTGGAGGACCTCGGCAGGAGGGTCACAGGCAATCAACCTTGAATTCAATTACTCCAGTCAAGGTTAATGACTGGGAGCACTGGTCAGAGGCAGTCAGGCTCCTGCAGATTAAATCAGGCTGTCAGGGCTGACAACGCTGGCCCGGCAGCCCGAGCAGGGGAGATGGTGACACCCTGGAGGAGATGGTGACACCCTGGAGGAAGGAGGTGGTTTCCAAAGGCTTTGCCATGGAAAATCTGATTGTCAGGCTCCCCCCTGGATCAGGGTGGAAAGGAAAAAGGGGAGCCTGGAGGCTGCCCGTGCCCTGGGAACCTGGGAAAAAGGAAAAAAGAAGCGTGGGACCAAACCTTTCCTCACCATGGGGGTGGGTGGGCTTGCTTTTAAAATTTAAATTAAAAAAAGTTTTAAAATTAAAACAACAAATAACTTTTTTTTTTTTTTTTTTTTTTTTTTTTTTTTTTTTTTTTTTCCCTTGGGTGAAGAAGGAAAAAAAAGCACAAACCAAAACCAACAAGCAGCTCTGGCACTTTTGCATCCCAATGCCCCAGCATAGCTCAGGTCCCACCATGGGCAGCTCTGGGGCACTGGTTTTGGGCTGAGCACAAGGAGAAGGTGCTGCCAGGTTCTCCAGCCAGAGCAACCTTCTCCCAGGCTGGCACCCAGCAGGACACATCTTTTGGTTGGTAAAGACCTCTAAAATCACCAAGTCCAACCCTTAACCCAGATAAATCCATCACAGCTCTCAGCATCACATCTGCATCCTACCAACACCCATCACTGGTGGTCCCCTGCCCCACTGCTTAGGGCACATTTCAGGATGAAAAATATCATTTTGTCCAACAGGAGACTGCCCAGAGGAGATGTTCCACACTTGCATCTTCAAGTTGGCTCCTTGGACATTGCTTCTGTCCTTGGGACACCAGAGGGGAGGACAAACCCCCCGGAGCAGCCAGCACCTGGTGGGGATGAAGCCCTGGATCTTGCTCATCCCATCAAAGCCTTCCCTGAGTAAGGAGTTATTTAGTAGTGCAGACAAATTAAAAACATAAATAACATTGGACTGTCTGAATCTTTTCAGGGAAAACAAATTATGAGGTTTCTGTATGTAAAGCAGCATCACTTGGTGTGAAGAATCTTTTACATGTGATTTATTGCTGTTATTAAACATGGGGCAATTTTTGGAACCAAATCACTGCTGTAATTTCAGGAGCATTACGTTGTATTTAACACAAATTCGTAATGAACGTATTTTTCAAAATGTCTTGCCAGTGCACAGCCTGTTGGTAGCTGTTAAAATAGAAACTTTTTTCTTAAAAAAAATATTTTGTCTTCTTTTCCTTCCTTACCACTGTGAGGGAAAAAAACCCAAACAAATTGGAGGGGCCAAATGGGGCACCTTTGGTTTATGTGATTCAGGGGGCTGGAGATGCACTCCAGGACCTATCAGGGCACTGCAAATACATACAAAACCAAAATTATTTAGCATAAAACATTCCCTCTGGCAGGGGGGGGCATCCATGGGGGCCCTGGTGGATGCCCATCACCCCCCAGCATGTGAGCAAAACTGTGCTTCTGAGCCGTGCTCACTGTGTTCCTGTTCTGAGTGGGTTTTTTGGGGTATATAATATAATTTTTTCTCAGTTTCTTTATGGCTGAGAGGGGCTGTGGGCTGGGGCTGCTCCGTCACCTCCTCCATGTGGCCACAGCAGCCCTGCCATGAGGCTCCTCACCTCCAACATGCTTGTAATGGTCTCAGCCACTCGTGCAGGAGGTAGGAATCCCTTAGTGACAGGGAGAGGGTGGATAAAATATGGATATAGAGGCTTAAGCTCCCTTCATGTACCTTAGAAACTGGAGACGGCTCCTGCAGATCCATTCGGCCTTTCCACCATCCATTAAACACTCAGGGAAACGGCTCTCCTGGGCAATAGAAAAGTGCTTCTAAGCCCTCTAGCCCAAGCCCTATAAACTTTTGTGAGAGACTTAAAATTTTCAGCAAGCTGCATCTAATACTTGTGAGGGACAGGGTGGTCTGTGCCCTGTGCTGAGGGGGAAAATCCCCTGGCAGGGAAGAAGAAAATGGCGGCTCTGGCAGAGAAAATGGCGGCTGTGTCAGGGAAGAAGATGCCGGCTGTGTCAGGGAAGAAGATGGAGGCTCTGGCAGGGTCTGGGGCAAGGCAGCAGGGTGGTGGGGGATGGGGTGATGTACATAGAGACTCACCAAAAATTTTCCCTGGGTCAGGACTGGTGTGGGCAGCAGGAGCAGGGCAGGGATGGTCCCCCTGTGCTGGACCCTGGTGAGGCCACACTTTGAATCCTGGGGTCAGTTCTGGGCCCCCTCAGGAGTAGAAGGAGATTGAGGGGCTGGAGTGTGTCTAGAGAAGGAGCTGGAAAGCTTCTATGATTCTGTGGAAGGTTCTGGAGCCTGCCCAGGAGCAGCTGAGGGAGCTGAGGGGAGACCTTGTGTCTCTCTGCAACCCCCTGAGAGGAGGTGTTGGGCTCTGCTCCCAAGGAACAAGAGGGAACAGCCTCAAGTTGTGCCAGAGGAGGTTTAGATTGGAGCTGGGAACAATTTCTCCCTGGAAAGGGTTGTGAGGTCCTGGCCCAGGCTGCCCAGGGCAGGGCTGGAGTCCCCATCATCCCTGGAGGGGTTTCAGAGCCCTGGGGATGTGGGGATGAGGGACACGGGGCAGGGGTGGCCTGGGCACTGCTTGGACCTGATGGTTTGAAAGGTCTTTTTTCACCCAAACAATTCCCTGATTGTATGATTCTCTCTGATCCCCTGAGCTGGGAAGCTGGGAGCAGCAGGACTCCCACCCCCCCGGGGGCTGTCCTGGGGGCTGGGGTTCAGGTGACAGACTCGGGGGGCTCATCCCAATTCAATCTTCCCGGGGGGGTGGCTCTGGAGTCCCCATCACATCCAGGCTGGCTGCGTATCCATTGCACATCCATATGGCACAGCTGCCAGCCTGCCCAGATCCTCAGCTCCTTACCCCCTTACTCAGGTCCCTCCAGGCTTCGGGATCTGCTGGGGGCAGCAGCAGATTTGAAGGAACCAGGGGGGTGAAGTCCCCATCCCTGGAGGGGTTTCAAAGCCCTGGAGATGTGGTGCTGGGGGACACAGGGTAGTGGTGGCTTTGGCACTGCTAACACTTGGACCTAGTGATCTGAAAGGTCTTTTTTAGCCCAAAGAGTTCCCTGAATCTCTAGTTCTGTAACAGTGGTGCCTACCAAGGCTGCAGAAGGAGGGGTGGAAGGACAGAAGCTGAGCCCCAGAGCCTGGTTCTGAGCTGCTGGCTCAGCTGTCAGCCCACAGAGCAGCAGGCACTGTCCCCAGAGGAGAGCACTTTGTGGAGCTGGGCTGGAGCAAACTTTGAAAGAAAGATTAAATAAGGAGAAAAATATGAAAGAGCCAGAGGCGCTTCTCGTCGGGGGCAGGAAAGCTCGGGGGAGGTGACACCCTGCGTTAAGGGAAATGTTTGTTGTTGTCCAATGTGATTTGTCTGACGTGCAGATATCTTAAAATCACACAGTGACACATTTCAGGTGTTAGGAAGATTTGCATGTGTTTGCTGAGCAGTCTGGGGGACCCTCTAACCAAAGATCATAAATCCTCCGCTCTACCGTTTAGCTGGCTGGAGCCTTCTTTTATTTAAACCCTTTAAATGCAATTTTTATTTTTTTAATTTTATTTTTTTTCTGCAAAACCATAACATCAGATCAGAAACAAACAGCAAATTGAAGCTTGTTGCAGAGGGTTAGCTTGACAAGCAGCAAGATGAAACCTCTGAGCTGTTGTCACTGCCCTGTCTGGGGGCTGGGACTGGTGAGCTGAGGGATGATCCCCTGGGACCACCACCCTGAAAAAATTGTGGAGAACTCAGGCTGGATTTTAAAGGCTGTCCTCATCCCAGATGTGTCCAGAGACTGAGGAATGGAATATTTTTAGGATGATCTGATTAGACACATTACCATTGCTTTAATTAGATTCCTGAATTTTACAGCTACAGAGGATGCTGTTGGGATGAACTGGCTACCTGAAGGGTGGGTGATCAATCAAGGGAGACTTTTAATTGCTCTAATGAGTTTACTTACCAGAATATGAGATCACATCTCCCAGGTTTTATTGCAGTTTCCTCGAAGTACCTACAAAGCCATGCAGGGACTGTCAGGGGCTTTCCCCCCACTGTGCTCACAATACAACCAGGTTGCAGCAAAAGAGCTTGGAGGGAGAGTTTGGAAAGCAGCTGGCATGTAGATGATACACAGATGAGTGGATACCAGCTTCTTTAAATTTCCAGAATCTCTTCCAGTGTAGCAAAAGAGCTGTGGGATTAAATCCTTTGAACCAGTGTAATTATGATACATAATTGCATTAAATATTTTTTTTTTTTTTATATTAATAAAAGGCACCTCCAAGCCCAGGCTTTGATCACAAAACCTTTCTGGGTTCATCCCTGGCTTTCCCAATGAGTGTTGGAAGTTAAATAAAGCTTTCAAAAGGATTTATCAGGTAAATGTTATGGATTGCTGTGATTTAATTTATGGAATTAGTTTGACTTTCAATTACCAGGCTTCACACTGAATCACTTTGTATTTTGAGTGCTGTAAGTAGCACTCCGTACACTCGATCTTTCATTTAGAGAAGGATTATCAATAATTAGACACCATGGCCTTATTGATCAGCTAATCAATAGCCACATTAATCATCAGCAGTCTGAAAACAATTCACTCTTTGCATTAAAAAGAAATTGGTGCAATCAAATTAGCATCCTTTGCTGCTCACCCAGAGAAGGTGGGACCTTTGTGGAAGATGCAGTTTCTGAACCTCTTACTTCACAGCTCCAAAGTCTGTTCTCTTTCTTTGAGTTTTCTAAGATTGTGCCATCATATCTTATTTTCCCTATGTTTATTTGTCACAAACTACACACTTTTTGCTCCTAAAAGGTGTCGGATGTAGAGACTGAGTCTCCAGAGGTATCAGTTCATCCACCTGAGGACAATGCAGAAGAAATGCAAAGCTCCCTGGTATGAACCCCAAAGTCCAGCTGTTATCTACATCCACATCACCCCAAAGCTTGGTCCAGGTGAGGTGGTGCTGCTTCTCCAGCCAGCTGCTTTACACCAATGTGTCTCTCTGAGTTTTTCCCCCTTATTCCAGGCATTACAAATAATAAAATGTTCCTATTATCTAAGTTCCATGGGGTTTACTAAACCCAGAGCGAAGCACCTGATTAGGTTTGCATTTGCTCTTACTCAGCCATAAAAAACATTTATGGCCATCCCTCTCCATCAATCAGGTGAGACTATTAGGAGAACAATAAACTGCCCAATAAATTACCCTAATCTGTTGTAGACCTGATCTTAGTAATTAATTTAGTCAATTGTATTTAACCAGTTGGAACGTAGACTAAATAACACGATCACATTGGGTATTTCATGGAGTAAAACCTGAGAAATCCATAAAAATCATTCATAATGATTGAAGATGAAGTTTGTTTTGGCAATGTTATGCAGAGCAGGGGCTCAGGTGGGCAGATGGTCACCAGTATGGCCACAAACTACTTCTTGTGATGGGTCTGGGGAGAGAGTGGCCTGAGGCTGCCTGGCTTTGCTGAACCAAAGTGGCTTCCAGCTTGGTGGGATGGAGAAGGCTTTGTGGGGGTGCCTGTCTTGTGGGTAGAATGGGACCTGAGGGCCCCCAGGACTGTCCTCAGAGTGTTGTCTGTCTCCTGGAACTTCTCAGCCCCCACAGCTAAGGGAGAAGAGATGAAATCAATGATTTTTGTGGGGGTACAGCCCAGTGGCTTCAGCAGGGGTTTGTTCATTGGGAGTCAGAAGCCAACTCATGATCTGGTGCATAGCAGGGAACATGCAAAGTGGTTTTTTTGTCCTCATCAGTTCCCTTGATTTGTGCCTAGCACTGAGATGAAGATGTCCTGGAAATGGCTGTTGGTGCCTGAAGCCAAGATCTTGGTGGCTTGGCCTGTTGTAAGATAAGGAAGACTGGCCCATGCTCAATTGCATGGACCAGGATGGTGAAAACCAACCCCACATCTTCCAGAAGGACAGTTTCCAGCAGTGCCCATCACCAGGGACTTCTAAAAGCTCCTGTACATGGGCTGTGATCTTGTTCCACCCTGTTCCATCAGTGGAGCATCTCTAATGGAGAGAGAGGAGACCTGTGAACAGTCAACTGCATGTGACACATGGAGTCAGCAGCAAAAGAACACAAAAGGACACATGCAGCCATGGTGCAGGGGTGCCTTGGGCCACCAAAGGTGGGTTCTTCACCAGGAACCACACCTCTGGAAGCACAATGCTGCAGGGTGTTGCTCCACACCAGGCACATCATAATTTCTTTTTAAAGGAGAAAAGTATTGCAACACTTCATTCTCTGAATGAACAAGGGACTTGGTCAATGTTCTTCTCTTAAAAAAAAAAACAGAAAACCAACAAAAAACCCACAACTAAACAAACAAAAAACCCTGTCAAGACAGAAGCAAGGGCGTGTGTCTCCCTGGGACCTTTGACTGATGGTGACTGCAGCTTTTGTGTTTAACCCATGTAGCATTAAACCCTTCCCTTCCTTGGGAACAACAGCCCGAGCTGTTTTGTTTGATCTAACAGTATGTGCTGCTGTCGTGAGGGGCTTAAACTGCCTGTGAGGAATATTTTAACATCGATGCAGTTGGTGCCAGAAGAAATTTTCAGCTGTGAAGCAGCAGGAGATGTGGCAGGAGGGCTGCTCCGTGCCGGGGCTGCTGCTGGGGACATGGCTCCCCAGCTTCTGTGACACAGCAGAGAGCAGTGAGCCCCTCCCAGTGAAATTATTATTAATTATGTGATCTAAATATGGGCAATAATTCTTGTTGCAGTGGTATGCTGTGTATATCCATATCCATACATCCCTGATTTCTTTGCTGGTGGCTCCAGAAGCCGTGGTTGTCCAACAAACCAGACCCTGGGATTCCTCCTGCTCAGTGGCCTGCTCAGTCTATAACATCTTCCTGTGAAAAAGGAAAAATAAAATAGAAACCAGAGAGATCTTGCATTTGGAGGTGCTTAGAAAACAGAGTGTGGGGGGGGTCAGCCTTGGGATGCTGGAGCTGCTTGTGGTGCTCTCTGCAGACCTCACTGAGGGAATGCTCTCTGCTGGTTCTTTTGGTTTCAGTTGGGTTTTGATTGAGCTGTGAACCTCTTCACTTAGAAAGAGTTCATCTAGAGACAGGATGCACAAATGCTCAGAGACTGCACCTGCAGTGTTTTGAGCTTGGGTGCTGCAGTAACTCATAGATTAGCAGACTGTCCACAGCTCCCTTTATTGATTTATTTAGTGCCTTTGTCTTTTAGGTTCACAAGTAGTTGTGTCCCCCCAGCAGCAGGATAACAGAGAGCTGGATGGGGGCTGCTGGGCAGGGTCCTGGTTCTCAGGTGATGGGATTTTCTTCACTGCCACAACACCAGCCAAGAGCTCTCAGCTGCCAACCTCAGATCTGCACCAGGTCACCCAGGTCTGCTGAGCTGAACCCTTTGCTTCAGCACCTCTCCAACTAGGGCCAAGGTTCCCACAGCCAACCCTGCGTTCAGTCTCCCTTTTTCTTGTTTGTTGAGTTTTGGGAGCTCTCAGGTGGCTTTTAGCTTGGGAAGGGGAACACTGTGCTGCAAGAGGACAGGTCTACCCAGCCTGCTTTGGTGCAATCACCAAAGGCTGGCAGCTCCCCCACAGTGTCCCACCAATGCACAACATCCCACATCCAGAGCTCCAGCAGCATCCATCCCTCCATCCCTCCCCTTGGCAGGTGGGATTCCGGGATGCACGGGCCAAGGCTCGAGGAGGAGCTCCCCCCCACCTCTCCTCTGCGCCCAGGGCAACTTCTCTCCACCAAGAGCACTGCACAATGAAGCCTGTCTTTAAAAGAGCCATAAAATAGCAATTCTAAGACATGAAGTGATCCTAGGAAGGGCTGGCACAAAGAGGCCTCTCCCCCCTTTGATGTTTATTGCCCCGGCGGAGCGAATAGGAACAACGTTGGTTTTCACCAGCGCTTCCTCAGCATCCAGCGTTTCACATTTGTTCCCAATTTTAACAGTTGACATCGTAGGCTTTCATTAGGCCATTGTCTGAGGAATCTCTCAGGCCGTAGCAGTTGTAATTTATCTTTTGTGCTACGTAATTTGGAGC
Organism: Heliangelus exortis; assembly: GCF_036169615.1. Classification (NCBI taxonomy): domain Eukaryota; kingdom Metazoa; phylum Chordata; class Aves; order Apodiformes; family Trochilidae; genus Heliangelus; species Heliangelus exortis. The sequence continues at coordinate 24,990,114 of NC_092430.1, forward strand.
AGCCCAGGCCAGAGAGGAACATCTGTACGGAGGGCCCGGCAGCGGCACTTCTGCGCCGGGACGTGTCCGAAGGTCACTTTGCTCATCAGCTTCCTCCTCGCCGTCGGTTTTATTCATTATATTTGACATATTAAGCTTCTGTATCTCGGCATAAAAGGACACAATATTGCAGCATATTGGCAAGCTCATTTGCTTTTCACAGCTAGTGTTGTGGCCAAATCTGGGTCCCCGGGGAGCGCCCCGTGTCTATCGGCGGCAGGAAAATGAGCCCCAGCAGCAGGTGGCCTTTTGCAGCCTAATGAACGTGGCAATCTGTTACCAGCAAGGCAAGGCTTTTCACCAGACAATTAGGCAACTAAGCATGTCATTATTCAGGCCAACAAGAAGAGGCTCTTCTCTAATTTCATCCTTTTCATTGCTGTTTACTCACCCACGCTCCCCTCATTAATGAGAGATTTTCCAGTCCATGCTAATTGGTTTCAATAACATTCATTTCAGTTGAAAGGGAGCGATTCTGGTAATTGAGAACCCAAAGCATCTTTTCATTTCCAGTGCGTCCTGCTATGGAAATCTGAACACTCTCAACAGGTTCAAGCTAATGAAATTAAGTTACAGAGCCACCGCTGGTGTAATAGAAATAAAGTAATTTATTTTCACTCAAGCATGTGCTTCAGGTCCCCAACAATTAATCCAGCTCGGAGAAGGCGAGCTTGAATAAACAGGGAGCTGCCTGCTCCAGCTCTGCTGCTCTAATTCTCAGGGTGGTTTCACTGCTGAGCTTCCCAGCACCACCTGAAAAGGTTTAATGAGAACGAGATACATTTATGGAAACACTAATTCTTTAATAGCTGTGTGAGAAAAAAAAAAAAACCCAACAACACACACGCACACACACACAAAAAACCCCAGAGCAGGAAGCTTGCCAGCCTGCTAAGCACGAGGGTGCTTTAAAACATCATAAATTAAATACATGGGTGGTTCCCAGCTCCAAAATCAGAGACCACCCCGTGGCACGTGATGCTGGGAAGGGCTGTGGAGCTGTAATCCTTCTTCTTCAATATTCAGGACCTGGGAAGCCAGAGGGAACCCAAGCCCAAGAAGAAAATATGTTTGGGTTTTTTTTTTTTTTTTCATTGACCACAAGTCCTAGGAACTATTTTGAAGGCAAACAGGTTCTCAGTTATCAGTGTAACTTCCAACCTTCAGGTTTTAAAGGCAACTTTGGCTACCACAAAATAAGCACTGGCATGTCTGGAGGCAGCAGCCAGGTAAACAAGGCATCCCAAAGCTCCTCAAAAATCCTGCTCTGGGAATAATCTTGAGGGGACCCTGTCCTGTCTTATCCCCCTCCTGGTCCCCACGGCTGATCCTGCAGAGGGTGATGGCAACTGCTGCAGCTCAGTGCAGTGGCTTTTCATTAATTAAAATCATTTTGCAAACTGGGAAGTAGAGTCTCCAACCCCTTATAAAAGGAAAAAGGAATGGGTTTCCATGCAGGGATAAACAGGAACCTTGGAAAACTTCAGTGCTTCAGGGTGGATGGGGCATGCACTGGTGTGGAGATAGCAGCCCATGTGCACAGGCACAAGGGAAGTCTCTGCAGCTACATTTGAAATTATTTATTGCTCAAGTACAATGCAGTATATATTTAAAATATCTTCTGGTCACCCAGACTGCTTGCATAACAACTGAATACAAAAACCAGCCCCCAAACCATACATTTTCTTGACTTGATTTTTGAAGGAGACTTCCAGCTTTTCCTACCTTCCCTGTATTGAAACACTCTGCTCAGTATATTTTAGCACAAGGGAAACTGCAGTCTGTAACTTTTGGCTTTATCCAAATGGATGATGGAAAGTCCTGTTTCCAGTCTATGGGAATGATCCTTCCTCTGTGCCAGTTTTCCAGCTGGAGTTTGTCCTTGGTGGGGGATTCCCTCTCCCCCATTAAGAAGAGGAACCCAGGGCTGTTGCAGTTGCTGGTTGTGCTTTGTGTTGGCTTTATTTGTGGGGTATGTAATAAATACTCATAAATGCTCATGCATTTATTTTTAAAAAAAAAAAAACTGGTTTCCTAAATGCATAATAAGCAGGGACTTATAAAATAATAGACTGCAGACTGTTATGAATATTTCAAAGAATTATTTCTTTATTTTGTGTGTAGCTCGTGGCACTGCCATTTGATTCATAGCTGCACAAATGTACCTGGGGTTGCTAAGGTTACCCAATTTCATTCATCCAGAGATAGTTGAGATCTACATAATCCCATCAGATCATCCACTGCATTTCCAAGTGATATTGATAAATGGTGCCTTGCTCAGATGATGTGTCCATTTACATGTGATATATCTCACAGTGCCTGTCTTCTAAAATATTGTGGCTGATGAAATTTCACATTATGTGCACACACAGAGAGCAGAGGAACGCCTCTTTTTTCTCACTCTGAACCACCCCCAGAACTGGGAGCCAAGGGGAGGTGGTGTGTGCTTGAAGATCACTTTTTCTGCAGAGATTAAGAATTAGAAATTAGGAAAAAATCCTTCGGGGTGAGGGTGCTGAGCCCCTGGCCCAGGTTTCCCAGAGAAGCTGTGGCTGCCCCATCCCTGGAAACATTCCAGGTCAGGTTGGATGGGGCTTGGAGCACCCTGGGCTGTGGGAGGGGTCCCTGCCCATGGCAGGGGTGGCACTGGGGGGGCTTTAAGGTCCCTTCCAACCCAAATCCTTCTGTGATTCTATGAACAGCAATCAGCTCCTGCTGAGTGTTTGGAGACAGGGAAGACATTAACTCCACCAACCAGCAAAACCCAAATTGAAGGAAGCCCTTCTCCCTCTGCCCCCTTTTCCTCTGCCCCCTTTTCCTTTACCCAGCCCAAAGAACAGCACACGGGGCTGGGAAACAGGAGAGCTGAGGGCTTGGTGGCCCCAAGGTGGCCTGGAAGGTGCCAAGAGGTCTGTGGTCCCCACAAAACCCTCCAGACAAATCCAAGGGTGGACACAGGAATTGTGGCAGCTGAGCATCCCTCGCCACTCCAGTACACCCTGCTTGCATAAAATGGGTGAAAATCAAACAAATTTGGTGAAAGGAAGCATGAACAGAACAAGGGCTGAGTTTACCAGGCCACTGTTCACAGCAAATAATGCCAGCAGATCTATTCCATCTTATTTCCAAGCTGAGAGATGTTTGTAACAAACCTCAGAGATGCATTTGTGAGGGAAATGAAGAAACTGGGACTGAAGCAAAACGCTGCCCCGAAAACCTAGGCCATATTTCATCCTTTAAAAGCTATCATTTTACTTAGCAAGCTGCTCACTACAATTATACAATGTTTTTCTTGGCCCCCAGCTACATTAAACATCCATTTTATAGCGTTCACTGTATTACCCTGAGCCCCTGGCTCCCGAGGAGGGGCTGTAAAGGCTTAGGCTGTAAAAAGGGACACGGTTTCCTCATTAACTTTATAGTTTTACTGCTTTGTTTTAGGGCACCTTCCCCTCCAACCCCTCCAGCCACTTCTCCCAAAATGTGTTTGGTTGGGGAGAAAGGGGAGGAGGGAGAGGAGGGGGAGAAGGGTAAAGAGGAGGAAAATGAGAAGGGGAAGGAGATGAAGGGGAAGGAGATGAAGGGAAGAGGAAAGGGGAAAGGGGAAGGGGAAAAGGGGAAAGGGGAAAGGGGAAAGGGGAAAGGGGAAAGGGAATGGGAAACAGGAAAGGGGAAAGGAGAAAGGAGAATGGGAAAAGGAGAAAGGAGAAAGGGGAAAGGAGAAAGGGGAATGGGAAGGGGAATGAGAAGGGGCAGGGGACTGAGAAGGGGCAGGGGACTGAGAAGGGGCAGGGGAAGGGAAAGGGGAAGGGAAAGGGGAAGGGAAAGGGAAAGGGAAAGGGAAAAGGGAAAGGGAAAGGGAAAGGGAAAGGGAAAGGGAAAAGGAAAAAGGGAAGGGAAAGGGGAAGGGGAAGGGAAAGGGAAAGGGGAAGGGAAAGGGAAAGGGGAAGGGAAAGGGGGAAAAGGAAAAGGAAAAGGAGAAGGAGAAGGAGAAGGAGAAGGAGAAAGAAGGAGAAAGGAGAAGGAAAAAGGGGGAGAAAGAGGAAGAGAAGAAGAAGGAGGAAGAGAAGGAGAAGGGAAGGATGCTGTTTTCTGAATCCTCCTTTCCTGTTGGCTGCAGAAGGGGTGCCAAGCCCCTCCTCCCCCAGCCCCCAGCCCCTCCTCCCCAGCACATTCCCCTGGGGGCTCCTCCGCTATCAGACCCCCGGCAGCTCCGGGGGGTGAGGCTGCAGCTCCCCTCCCCAGCTCCCTGCCTCCTCCGTTGTGTTTCCCACACCTTCCCCGGGCCAGCTGGACTCTTTTACACCCGCGCCCATCACCGGGACGGTCGGGGCAGCCGATTAAATCCCGTTTGAACCTTCTGGTTCCCCTGCAGCCCCGGCAGAGCTGTTAATTCCCGGCAGATAAAACCCTCCCGGGCTGGAGGGGCCCCCCCGGAGCCGCTGATTCTGAAACCCTGCTGTGTATCGATGGGTTAGGATTTATTACCCAAAGCAGAGCCCGGTTCTGGGGTTTGGCTGGGGAGTAGGTTGGGGGGCTGTGAGCCCCGGGTGATCTCTCAGGAGGAGGAGGAGGAGGAGGAGGAGCACTCAGCGGTCCCACCGCCGCGCTATCGGCAGCCTCATAGAGATAATGGGTTTTACTGGACAGGACGGGTCCAGGGCTGCTGGGGAAAGGAGGGACAGGAGATAAATCGAGCAATGGCTCATTAAAAGATGATGACGGGTGCTGCGGAGCGGTGCGGGCGCGGGGCGTGAGGCACCAGAGAGTCTGGGCTGGAGCAGATCCTCCCGATACCGGCGGATGCTGCAGGGAAACGTATACGGCCCCGAGTTTAAGGGCATACATTAAGCTGGTGTTTGTGACAGAATTAAGCTCTTTCCAGCCCGACGTGTTTCGGATTACAGCCACACACCCCCCCTCCCACCCCCCCCGCGCCCTCCGCTCCCCACCAGACTATTTTTACCTCGAGATGCCACTTATATTTTCTCCATCCCAGGGGATGTGGGGATGACAGATCCTCCCCAAAACTCACCCACCGATGGCCATCAGCGTCCGGGGAGGCAGTGCTGGCTGCTGAGGTGTTTTGGTGGCAAAGCTGTGGAAGCCATCCCCTGCCAGAGAGCATCTTCTCACGGGGACCAAAGCCTCTGTCACCCGCTGACAGTGGATGGGGATGGGGAGAAACCCTCCAGACCTGCCCCTCCATTCCTGTGGCAGTCGTGCTAGAAGGTTTTGGTCCAGTAAAGCTTGGAAATTGGCTTCCAGCAGCATCATCTGTGCTCCATAGGGATGCTCCATCCCTTCAGGTGCCAGGAGGTAGGAACAGTCACAGCTCCTGGAGATGGCAGTGGGAGATGGAGTGGGTTTTGAGAGAAACAGCTTCCCAGGCTGAAGATGTGTGTTTTACCTTCACAATTAGTGTTTCACTACTAAACGAAGGCCCTGGCTGCTCTAATTGGTGTCATGTGATGATGCCACAGGTGAATTATGGACATACAACCCGAGGTGAAGGAACAAATAAATAGCTCTGCTTTAAAGCCACCCAAAGTGTATGGGTTCATAAAGTGTTCAATAATAAATAAATTAAGATACTGCTAATAAATTATCTGGTTTTATCATCATCCAATTTGTGAACTGCAGTGGATTAAAGGAAAAAAAATTCCTTTTGGGTTTGTGGTGCTGGAATTAACAGGGTCCAGGTGGCACCGGGCGAGCGTCGCTGCCAGGCCAACCCCACTGCTGAAAGGAGGGACCAGATGAGCACAGCTTGAAGGTTTTCTCCTTCTGAATATTGCAGTTTAGCTGAACATAAATAAATCAGGCACTTCCAGACTCAGCAGGATCCTACCTCCTGCAATATTGCTCTGTCATCCTACTCCTGCCCGGGTTTCCTTCGGCATTGGCCCCGGCTGCATCTTTAATCAGCTCTGTGCACAGGAATGGCCACGGTCACCCTCCAGTTATGGGAAAACCCATCAGCAACTGGGAGGTTTCCATCCCCAGGCCTGTTTTACTGGAGCAGAAGGGAAGCTGACAACTTTGGGCTGGGAGTGAGCCCATCCTGGTGGTGGCTGCTCTGTCCTACTTGCCGTGGGGCTCCCTGTGGGGTGACAGCTCTGTCTCACTTGCCATGGGGCTCCCAATGGTGGCACCAGATACCACACCTTGGTCCCAAAGGAGTCCTGGGGTCTGCACAGGACCAGGCAGCAGAGATATGTCCTCATTGAAGGGTTTAAACAACTTGTCAGATACAAACTCACCCCCCATCCAAGCAGACTTTACTCTGGAGTTGTTCTTCTCCCCCACAAGATGTGTTGGGTGGCACCTTGACACCGTGTTGAGGTTCAGCAAGGCCAAGGGCTTGTCACCCGGGGGACAGCAACCTCAGGCAATGCCCCAGCCTTGGGACAGAGGGGCTGGGAAGTGTCTGGTGCTGGCATCAGCAGTGCCAACCAGTCCGTGGTTGGACTTCACGATCCTAAAGGTCTTTTCCAACCCAAAGGGTTCCATTATTCTGTGATTCTCTCACCTGGGGATAACCCAGCCCTTGACAAGGTCAGGTATTTTTCTCACCAGTGAACATTAGGGGAATAACCAGTGAATGCTGAGCAGCTGAGTTTCCTGACACAGTCCCCAGCCTGGTACTGATATCCCAGAGGGATGGACTGAGCTGAGCTTAGATGCTGCTTTGGCTCCAGGTGGACCAAGGCACGTGTGAAATGCAGACTGATTTCAGAAAGAGCTGCCAGGAAGAGCTGGGCCAGCTCCAGAGGTGACAGATGTTTGTCCTGGATGTGTTTGGAGGAGCCTCTTCCCAGGGGAGGGGATGGGAGACCTGGGGGAGGTGAGTGGCCTGAGCATCATGCTGGTGATGGGACCAACCCTGTGGGCAGCCCCTGGGGAGGGCAGGGAGTGGTTCCAACCCCACAACCCCTCCTGAGGGTGTCCCAACCCCAAGCCCCTCTCTGCTGCTTCCCTACCAGAGGTCTGATCCCCCTGAGCTACATCAAGAGCCCCCCACAACCCAACTCCTGCTCCTCTCCAGTCTGATCTTGGCTTCCTCATCCTGCTGTGGATGTGAGAGAGGTTCCCAGGAGGCAACCTCCTCCTGTTTGGAGGAGGGGGCAGGAGGGATAAAAATGTGGGCAGGAGGCAACCCAAGACCCAGGTTTTGTGACCCCAAGCAGCACGAACCCTCCTCTTGCCCCATCCATCCTTCTGCCCCATATTAGGCTTCCTTTCCATGTGCTGATTTCCAGGCTGCAGAGGTGGGGATCAGAGCTCCTGAAAACTCAGCTCTTCAGCCAGGTTTTCCCAAGCTGCTGGGACTGCTCCTCCAGGCTAAGGGGTCTTGAGGACCACGATGGGCACCAAAACCCAGAGGAAACAAGACAAAAAAGCCACGGCAGGGGCTAAAAATATCTTGTGTTTCTTTCTTTCTTTTCCGCATGAGAGGAACTATTTAAACTGGCACAAAATAAATTTAAGGAGCATATTCTTGGAATTACATAGAAAAATACCCCATACATTTTGGCAGCAGCTAAACATATCCTTAATAGAATTCATATGGGGCCTGGAGTGATCACAATGTTTGGAGAGGAGCCAGATAGTAAGTAATTTAAACATCACAGGAAATTAAATTTTAGAATTCAATTTTGCATAAAGTTTTCTGTAATGAAAATGTCACACATAAATTATGAAGTCTGATTATATTCTTTTTTTTTGACTTTTTAATAAAATAATAGGGGCACTTGACAGTCAGGAACAAATGCATATTTTATGTGGGGAGCATTACGTTCAACCAACGTCCTCTGGAAATAATGGAACAGATGTTAACACTGCTATATCAGTTATCAGGTGCTCTGTTAAACAGCTTCAAACACAAGTATTTATTAAAAATGCTAACAGGATTGTCTCTCAGGGTTATCTAATTGTGGGCTTAAAACGTAGATGTTTAATGTAATTAATTATATGGGGAGAATTATATAGTTAGGCCGTAATTTATTGTATGTGTCCACTTATAAATTATGATCAGCTGCTAATATATAATTAATTCAGTACAGGCAAGGAGAATGGCTCTGGTGAAAACACAAACTTGCTCATAATAGAGTGATAAATCAAAACTAAAGCAAATTTCCCCTTTGTTTAGCTGGAGGGACTCAACACCCTCACACCTCTCCGGGTGCTTCTCAAGCATCATCCACCCCAGGGACTGCTGCACCCCTGAACTGGGCTGGGAACCTTGGGGGGGGGGACACAGAGACCCCCAAAGCCCCACCCCACGCTGCTGCTGGTCCCTTTGGGGCATTGGGGGGGACGGGGTGCTGGGCACCCCAGCAGCATCGTGGGGGGGGGTGTTGTGGTTGGCATGGCAACAAGCATCGTGGTGGGCATCTCAGGGGGCACTGCAGCAGGCAGCATGTCCCCAGCTTGTCCCCAGCTTGTCCCCACAAAGAGCCACCAGGAACAGGGTTAGATCAGCAGAACTTTATTGATTATCAACAACTGGGATTTTTTTGGCCAAGGGCATCACTCTGGAGCCTTTCTATAATCATCCCAGCTCTTGGTTTTGTGGGTTTTTTATTCTGCTGACAAAGCCCTGGGTGGTTCTTTCCACCCAGCATGTACCAGGGGGGTGTTTTGGGCTGGGGGGCAGGATGGGACCCCTCACCTCCCCAGGGTTTGGGATGCTGCTGGTTTCCCACTGGGGCAAGAGCAATGCCAACCCCTGCTTGGGGACATCAGGAGGCAGCAGGATGCAGCCCTGGAGCTGGTGGCATCCCCAAAATTATCTTTGCACGGAGCAGATGGAGGGATATCTTCCCTCCTAACACAGAGATGTCAAAAAGTTACATCCTTCTGATAGTGGATGTTAAAAAAAGCCCAGCCCAGCATCCAGGGCTCCCCCAAAAACTCAGGCTGCAGCCTCTTAAAAACTTAATGGTTTAAATGGCTTTGAAAAATAAAGTCAGATTTGTTTCCCTGGATTTAAATTGGTAAATTATTTGAATTTCTCCACCCCCAGGTGAATGATTTAGTTGGCCTTGACCCCAGTCTGACTGCAGGGATTAATGTGGTATAATGATTGCTGAGGCTATCATTGCAGCAGGCATCATTAATTATCCTTATTGATTGTAGCTTTCAAAGATAAAGCATTATGCTGACTGGAAAATACCCTCTTCCTGCAAGGTCAAGGCTAAAATAGGGCAGCTAAATAATTGCATTAACAAACAAAGAAATAAAAATAACCTGGCGGAGAGCTCTGTAATTAAGATCCAATTACAGCATTTGGCCCCTTGCAGGGTGGGATGGGGGATGTGGGATGGAGGAGCCCCCAGGATGGCTCAGGCTGTGCTCGAGGTCTGTCAGATGGAATGGTCAGATGGGGGAGGTGACAACTGGTCCCAAATCTTGTCACATCCTTTTGGGATCACATTGTGGTGTTGAAAGCTGCCCTGGGGATGTCACCCTCACTCCACCTTCTCCCTCTCTGGTACAGGTGGTTGGTCCCATCTCCTCCAGCCCAGGTGAGGTTTGCCCATCAGCTTGGTGTGACCAAAGCCTGAGGGTGGCTGTCACTGGGTGCTGGTGACACCAGGGCAGGCAGCACCTCACACCAGCCTGGGAATTGCTTCTTCTGGGAGAATTTGCCTAAAGGTCTGGGTTTATTTTCTGTTTTGTTGTGTGGGCTGTCATCTGATAGGATGTGATGTGAGGTTGTGAAGTGCGTCTCGAGCCGAAACATTTTTTTGACATCCATTTAATTAGAATTATTTTAATTAAAGCATTTGTCACCAGGAACCAGACTCTCTGGCACGCCGATTCAACAGCCTCCCCTGCTCGTCATCATTAGGAATTTTTAAAGCCATGCAATAATTTATTTAAACATGCAAACAACTTTCCTGTTTGAGCAATGATGTGCCTTGGTTTTTAGAGCCAGAAAGATCGACTCCAGTGGCAGGGAATCACTCCCACCACGGGATCATTTCTCCCTTCCAATGGGTTTGGCAAACTGGACCTTGGAGGATGCAGCTGGGGAATGGGAGGTTGGGCACTGCCAGGAGAGGAGCAGAGCCCGTGGCAGAAATATCCCAGCTCCCCAGGATGGTTTTCCCTGTGCTGCAAAAGTGATGGATGCAAAACTTGACCAAGAGAGATCAGGAAATAACTGCTGAGGTGCTGCTGCCCTTCTCCAGGGCTCCAGGGATGAGCTGGCAGCCTCTGACACCCAGGCAAAGGCTCTTGGAATAAATGTTAAATTTATTCCAGCCTCCATACACAGGGTTATCTGTAGGGCATCTGTAGGGGCATGAGGCTGAGTCCTGGGAGGACCAGGGCTCTTTGGCTGTTCCTGATGCAAGCACGGCCTCAAGGACTTAATAGATGAAGCAAAAGGGTTTTGCTTTTCCTGTTTTTTGGCCACTGTGATCCAGAAGAGCTGGAAGATGGACTTGATGTGGTGTTGCTGAGAGGTGCCAGGGCTGCATCCCATTGCTCTGCTCTGATGGGACTGCTGGGAACAGCAGGAGCTGTGCTGGGTGTGGGCCAGCACCCACACCACAGTCCTGCCCCTGCCAGCTTCATTAGCCAGACACCACCCTTTGCAGAGTTAGAGATGTCACTCAGGTAATTAATTACACCTCTCAGCTATGCAGATCATGCTGAGATATTGGGGCAGAACAACCTGGGGAGCAGCAGGGTGGAAAATCCCTGGGAGAACCGTGCAGTTCTGCAGTGCCGTCGCTCAGAACAGGCTGCGAAAAGGGAGGGGGGGGAGGAAAAGAAGATATGAAAAGGCAACTCTAGGAGCAAAAAGAGTTGGCATTATTGTGAAAAAGCCAGGCAGAGGATCTGAAGCACCAGGGGGGAGCCAGCAACAATAGACCCCATGGCAACAACAACTTCTAAGGGGGAGCGGGACGGCTGCGCGGCGGCTGCGGCTCCCACTGCTCTCTGCTTGATCTCAGCCCCGTGGGGACAAAGCCCCCTGCAGCACCATGGGGCTCCTGCTTCCCCCCCTCCCACGATGTTCTCAGCTCTGAGGGGCTTGCAAAATGCACCCCAACATCCCTGCCCCCCCCCACTGGCTGCACACCAAGGAGGAGGGTGTCAGGGTGATGTCCCATTGAGGCCAGCATCCCTGGGACATCTCCTGCAGCATCCCATCCAAAGGCACGTGGGCTTCCCCTTCATCAGCCCCCTCGCTGCCCCTCTGGGAACTATTTTTAGTTTTCGGGGGGACTGTGGTTTCTTTTACCTACCTTTGTCACCCAACTCAGCCCCCTGGGCTCCAGCTGCATTTCTGGCGTTAGCGAGGAGCCGGAGTCGTCGTGACTCAATTTTTAGCTGCAAAGGTCACCATTAAAAAGTCACATCTCAGCCCTGCATCCAGGCTGGGGGCTGTCATTAGAGCAGAATTTAAGGAGGTTCTGCCTGAAACGAGTTGGTATTTTTAGCAGAGAGTGTCAGGCAGAGGGAGGGGGGGGTGCCTGGGGAGATAAGGGCATGGTTTAGATATCTGCCTTTACGCTCGCTGTCACATTAAAAAAATAAATCACAATTTTGATTTTCCCTGTCCCTGAGGGAGAGATTGACAAGAGCATCCAGTGCTGGTAATTGGATCATTCCTCTGGGAAAGTTGGCTCCTCCGCTGAAATCCTTACATGCTCTAAGGAAAATTGCTCTCAACATTATTGAAAAATGTTTCAGGAGACTGAAGGTTCTGGGACTTTTCCAACTCCAGTGCTCCAGCCGGTCATGCCAGAGGGAGACAATAATGGGAACCAAATCTGGAGAGCATTGAACTTAACTGGGGCCCAATCCAGCACGTCCCCACCAGGGCTCCAGACCCTCCTTTGGTAGGGACTTGCAGGAAGGAGACGTTAGGATGCCTTCCAAAAGAGATTCCTGAAAGAAATTATTTTAAATGTTGGTTTTTTTAATATATATATAATGAAAAATTCAAGTGTTTTGACATGGGTAAGTGCCTTAGAGGAGGGACCTGAGCAGCCCATCCAAAACCTTGCCAAAAGGCTGCTAACATTTTGGAGACAACCTTTTGGGATGGCTTTGGGTTGTGGTTTGCAGCCCCTGGGTGCTGAGGTCTCTTCTTGGGATGCTCTGCCCATCCCCATCCTGCACTGGGGAGCCCACAGCCAGGGACTGGTGGGCAGTGGGTGGCAGGAGGTGACTTCTTGTTGCCCCCATACCCATGGAGATCCCAACTTGGCCTCGGGTGGATTTTTGCAGAGATGTTAAAGATGGAAACTTCCCATAAAGCTGGGGCAGGATGGGGGGGTCTTCAAGGAGGTGCTGTGGAATTTGCTGTAGATGATGACACAGGGGTGTGAGCCACTTCATTGCTTCCCTGTGAAGGAGGCTTGGAGCAGATGCTGTCTGTTGGCACCTGGGGAGGTGGTGAGCACCCCAATGGGAAGTGTTGGGGATTTTCCATCATTTCCTGTGAAAAGGAGGACGCCCTGCACCCATGGCATGAATGGCTGCCCCCAGCCAGCCTGCTTTTGGAGGAATGCTTTGGTTTTGTTTCTTTTTATTTTTTATGGGGTGTAGTCTTCCCTGCCTTCCACATAAATTAGTTGTACAATTGCATAAACCAACAGGTGGTTCCACTTCAGACCCAGCAGATGTCAGCCTGAACGAGCTGAGTCCCCTCTCCCCATCCCTTTGTCCCCTCTCTACCTTTATATCTCCCCCTTTCTCTTCACCTCTTCCCTTTCCCCCCTTCTTCTCAGCCTGATTTATGAGCAGCTACCCTACAAACCACTTTCTCTGGGCTGTGTGAATATTGATGATGGGGCAGTGGGGATCTGAGCTGGATCCATAACCTGGGTGCTCTCTGGAAGCCTCGCTCCTCGCCGGGCTCTTCCCTCCCCATTGATTTCACCAGCCCCATTTGGGGAGATCAGCCCCCTTTGTTCAGCCTGCATCTTGCACACACATTTGTCTTTGATTATCTTCTAAGAAGATGATAAGTACTTACCCAAAGCCACGAAGAAATGAAACACACAGAACAAATGAGCCTGGGGTGCTCAGGTTCTGCCAGTGCTGACACCCAAGGGGAAACACTTGCTTGACCACAGACAGAGGATGGGTTGGATTTGGGTTACCCTCTGGGTTACCCTCTGTAGAGAAAAGCTCTCTCCTATCTCCCATGTGGAGAGAAAAAAAATTGAGAGCACTGCTAAGGGCTGGGGCATGGCCAGGCACCAAGGGGAAGGAGGAGGTAGCTGGGGATGGAGGCAAGACTGGAAAATAATAATGGGAAATGTTTAGATAAGAAGCGTTGTGGTCTTAGACAAATATTCCAAACCTTCTGGAGCCCATTTATCAGTAGATTGAACCCAGATGATGGCAAGCTGTTTCTCTGGGCTGGAACGTGCCTCCCAGGGGCTCTGCAGGTCCTGGGGCTGTGGGGCCCAGAGGGGAACGTGGGGTGGGGGCACCCATCCTCATCCCCTCCGGTGCCCCAAATGTCCCCATCAGAACACAGCTCTGCAAGCCTGGGACCTGCCTGCAGCCACTGACAGCCCAGAGCAAAGCAAAGGGAGAGGGCATGGTCCTGAAAACACCAGGAATGGCACCTAGAAAGGGCCTGGGTCCTTCTCAAAGGCTGGCAGGAAAGGTCAGTGCCCATCCCACATCCAAACCCAAAAGTGACCCAGCACATCCCTGGGCCTTTGGGAACTTCTCAATCCCTCTCAGCAAATGAGCATTTACACCTCTTGCTTGTCCAGCCTTAGTTCTGCCTCCTCTCCCTCCAGCAGGCACCACCCTTTCCATTCCCTTATGTCCTTCCTAAGCTGCATCTGATGTTTGGGAACAAGAGCCCAGAGCTGTGAACCCCTGCTGCCTGATTTCCTCAGGAAGCTCTCAGTGGGACCCTGGTGTTTATGGGGTTCCTGGGGCACCCAGCCTGGCTCTCCAAGGCTTGCAGCCCCCTTCACCACTGGCATTTGGCTCCTTACCTTTGCCTAACAGGTTTAACTTGCAGTTTTATGACAAAAGCCAACAAGAAAATCCAGCCTCCTGGAATAAACTTTCCCTCTATCAGCTGTTGGCACTGGTTTCTGCCACCAGCCTCTGACATGAAGCTTTTAGGGGTCTGAACATCCGAGTATGAGGGCTATTTCTTTGCTCCTTCCAGCAGATCCCATCAGGTTTCACCTCATCCCCCATAGCTACGTGGGTGACCCCCTAAAAAACCCCTTGGAGCTGACTCCATGTCCCTTTTGAAGCCCCTTGGGAAGGTGCTGGGGGGGAACCCATCTCACCTCAGCAGGAGCCTCCAGGGCACTTCTCCCTCTTCTCCTCCACAACCAACCCCTTCCCAAGGAAAGGAGCCTTGCCCAAGGGGGGGATGGATGTGTTTGGGCTGGGTTTGCACAGATGTCCCGTTGGCCAAGGCAGAGCAGCTCCCGGAGAGCAACTCGATAGCAATCAGCAACAGCAGAAGTGAACTCGGGATCTGTGTAATTCCCCTCAAGCAGGAATAATCTTCAAAGTCCTTCTGGGGTTCTTTTTGGCTGCCACCACGGTTTTCCCTGCTGTAAATGGGATGCAGAAGAATTAGCTGAAGTCGGGATGTTATTGTTTGTGTCAGCCTCCGTTAGCCACGTTCAAACTAAACATAATACTTCAATTTCCGACCCCAAAAACTCTCTAATGGGCAATATTCAGAAATCAAAGTCTTAGGCAGTGGTTAATCTCCCGCACGGACAACGCCAAGTTTAAATCCAGCCCAAATGCCACTTCTCAGTCACAGCTTTAGAGGATTATAAATGATTCTAATGGTATTTGTCTGCCTGCCTGCTACACAGGTTCACGTCAATGTTATCTCGGAAATTGACATTCGGTTTCATCTTTGAGGTGAGAGAATAAACTGTTGACTACCAGCTTCAGAGAGGAAAATGGATTAGCTCTAATGTAATTAGAGCTCCATTCACAAATGATTATTTTAGGCCAGCACACACCACGGGCTGATAAGGAGCCGGGGCAGCGGGGGAGCTGGGGGGAGGCGGGCGCTGGATTCGCCGCTCTGTGCTGGGCAACGGGCTCCCCGTGTGCTGCTCCTCTTCAGAATCCTTCTGCAGAGTGGGCAAGAGCCAGCTCAGCCTCCAAAAACTGGAATTTCCATCATTTCAGCCGTGTAGCTCCAAAGTGTGATGTGGCCTTGCTGCCCCACTCCCTCCTCCCAGGGTCTGCTGGGTGTCGACGCCTCCTTTTCCCCCAGGTCCTGTCCCACCATCCCCTCCTCCAGCTTTTGGTCTGGATCTTCTGCCAGCACTCCAAAAACCAAGACAACCCAAATGTCTGGGGCTTTTGAATGTGTTATTTGTCTATGTGCCTCTTAAAAAACAAAAAAAAAAACCAAGCCACATGAAAGAACCAGGATTGTCCCCGAGGATGAAGGGACAATGGGAAGCAGTGATAATTTAACAAAACTAAATTAAGCTGTATACACTGCTGCTAATACAAATGCTCTCTGAATGGCATGAAAGACTTTGCATTATTTTCAAAATAGCACAAGAATCTTTTCTTTTGCGTTAGAAATTCAATTTAACTTTAAGCAATGTGATAAATAAAGGCAAATGGAACTTGATTATGCACTCACGAACCCACTGCTATACAATTGTTATTTCTGGAGTTTAAAGATACCCCCTTCTGACTCGATGGCTTGTTTCTTTTTTTTTTTTTTTTTTAATGTGCAAATTCAGCAATGAGGACCAGGGGGTTCCTTGGGTGGTGGGTGCTGGGAGGTGGGGGATGAGGAGCAGATCTGGTCCTAGCATCCAGCTCCTGAAGAGCAGCAGTGCCCCTACCTCCCCCTTCCCCTGGCTCTGCAGGGAAGACACAGGACTGCAGAAGGATGGGGGGGAACTGGGGAGAAGGGGAGATTATTTTCTGCAGACAATGAGCAGACTGAGGCATGACTGTCACTGCAGCCAAACTTGGGGCAAAGCCTTCTCCTTGGCAGCTCCAGCACAGCAAAGCTCCAGGGAGCCAGCCCAGGAACTGCCAAGATGTCTGGGGTTTGGGGCCTGGATTATTTTCTCTTCCTGGGGTAAAGCTCCTCCCCAGCATCTCCATCGTGGGCCCACTGAAAGAGGTGATATTTTCATGTCCAGGATTCACCTCCTGTAAGGAACAGCAAGCCCTGTGCTCACTGGGATGATCAGCAATAGCCACCACGCTGGCTTTCTAATGGGAGTGCATTGATAAAAATGCTTTAAATCCTGGTGGGGATCAGAGACGTGTGTGCAGACAACAGAAATGCAGTGTGCAGATGATAATTCTGTCCATTCTCTCTGGGTTTTTACACCCTCAGGGCAGAGGAGCCTGCAGAAGAAGGACCCACGATCCAGCTCTGGCCTCAGCACTTCTTGCAGAGAGATTTTGGCAGGAAAATCACCAGGGTTACTTAAAAAAAAAAAAAAAAGTTTTCCTCTTCCCTCTGGAAACCCCTCTTCCTTAGAATGATTTCAGACAGACAAATTAAAAAGCACATTTGAGATTAAATACACACTCAGGCTCAGGTTTAAGCTCTGGACCCAGCTCCAAAACCACTGGGGGGGTGCCAGGGAGCTGTGATTTACTGGGCTGTGGGATTGTACCCTGTAGGTAACAGCTCCACAAGTGGAAATAATTCACTCAGGGACAGGGGAAAGAATAACTTTCCTTTTGAGAGGAGGACTTCAAGGGGCTTGGTGTGGAGCTGAAAGCCCCAGGGTTTCTGAGGGGAAGGCTCTGTGCCACCCAGGGGTTGTCCCAAGGGATGGGAATGCTCTCTAAAGGCTCTCCATCAATACCCCATGACACCTTCCCTGATTTAATCAGAAAAACACTTGAAATACAATACTCCTTCCCACCCAGCTCTCATTTTTCTGATGGGGTTTGGATACAGATGTGCACCAGGGAGAGCCTGGGCTGGGGGGACCAAGATATCTCTGCTCTCTCCTTCTCCTGCAAAGCCACAGCAGGAGGAACAGGTCAGACAGCCCTGGTCCATCCCTCCATCCCCTCAGAGATGGAGCTCACTGGGCTGTGGTGGTTTGTCCCCAGAATGTCACCTGCAGCACCCACTCCTCCCTCCAAGGGAAGGATGGACTTGAGCCTTCCCAGGGCTGCCTGCCTCACTGTCACCAACACTTCCCCAGACAGTTCTGTTATTTTTGCAAAATTAACTCTGAAAAAAAAAAAAAAAAGAAAAAAAGATTTAAAAGCAAAATTCGAAGGGGTTACCAGGAGCAGGGTGCAGAGCTGGTGGGCAGAGCATCAGGGGCATGGGTGACACCTTGGTGATGGATCACTCCACTCCTATGACACTGCCCAGCTGGAGCAAGCCTGAATTTCCTGTTTCTAAACCTCTCCAGCTGTGTTTTGC
This sequence comes from Heliangelus exortis, assembly GCF_036169615.1. Classification (NCBI taxonomy): domain Eukaryota; kingdom Metazoa; phylum Chordata; class Aves; order Apodiformes; family Trochilidae; genus Heliangelus; species Heliangelus exortis. The sequence goes on from NC_092430.1 coordinate 25,007,557, forward strand.
CAGGCAGAGCAGCTGGCTGGCTGCTGGGCTGTGAAGGAGAGGATGGTAAGGGGTTGGTGACACTGAGAGCCTTGGTGGTGGCACACGAGAAGGGGTTCAGGAGCAGGACAGTGCTGGAAATCCTGAAACCCCCTGGGACCAGGCTGGGGAGGAGGATCTGGCTCACTGGCTCTTGTTGGAGAAAGTCCAGAGGAGGCCACAAGTTGAGCCTGGAGAGGAGAAGGCTCTGGGGAGAACTTAGAGCATCACCCAGTGCCTGACGGGGCTCCTGGAAAGCTGGGGAGGGACTGGGGACAAGGGCCTGGAGGGATGGGATGAGGGGGAAGGGTTTCCAGCTGCAAGAGGAGAGACTGAGATGAGATCTTGGGGTGAAATCCTTTGGGGTGAGGGTGCTGAGCCCCTGGGTGCCCCCAGAAGCTGTGGCTGCCCCATCCCTGGCAGTGTTGAAGGTTGGATGGGGCTTGAAGCCCCCTGGGCTGGGGGAGGGGTCCCTGCCCATGGCACCAGATGATCTTTAAGGTCCCTTCCAGCCCAAACCTGTCTGGGATTCTATTTAATCCTTAAAAGACAAAATTACTCCAAGGACTGGTGCTCAGAAAGGCAGAGCCAGGGGCTGCTGAAGTGCTGAAAAATTCCTCATTTCCCTTTTCCCCTCAATGTCCTGCAGGGCTGTGCAACCCCCCCTGTCCTGCTCCACCACCCATGGGGGCTGAGCCCCCCTCCCCATAGCACCCATTCCTCCCCTTGGCTGCTCCACTGGGGGAAAAAAAGGGTGGAGAAAGAGCAGAAACCCTGCAGATTGGGGTGTACCCCAGTTACACACCAGTTACACCCCAGCAGGAGCCATCTGAGGGTTCTGTGACTCCTGTGCTCTGTGCTGGGTGACACATCCCCAGCTCTCCATAGGCTTGTCCCAGCACTGCTAATGCAAACATTTAATTTTGATGATTTATGGGATGGCTATAAGAAAAAAAAATAAAAAGAAAGAAAAAACCCCCCAACAAACCTCTGGATTACACTTTGGAGTCAAGGTCTCAGCTCCAGAGCACATTTTTATAGAGTTAGCATCACTGTTTTTAAAAGTTATACTTCAATATTAAATATGACCTTTTTTTTTTTTTTTCAGCAAGTCAATAAAATCCCTTTAGACCAGATAATAAACTTATTTCTTCTGGGCTGCCTATTGTTTCTGTGCTGGGTCATATCCTGCAGCCTTTTCCCACTGCTGGTGTTGAGCCTCTCTGATTCGGATTTTTTTGCCTTAAAACCATCCTCACCAAGGCTCCCCTCCATCCTGCAGCCACTTTTCTCCAATGCAGAAGGGTTTGCAGGAGAAAGCACCGAGGTCTGGCATAGGAAATGAGTTTCATCTGCTCACCCCATCTCCTGGGGTAGGGGAAGACTGCTCCTTGTACCATCCTGGGGAAAGGCATGGGCAGGAGACAGTCTGAGCTCATGAGGTGTGGTCAGATATTTCAGTTTCTTAAATGAGAGGGAAAAAGTCATCTGCCACTCCTGTGTGCTGTGTTCTACACAAAGCCTTCCCAGCAGGGAGGTCTTACACAGCTTTTTGCAGACATTAATGTCCCCAGCTTGGTTACCTGAGCTGCTGCTGAGGAGAATATCAGGGATAAATTCTCCCAAATAAGCTTTAAAGAATTTTTATTGTCCCCCCTGGCCTTTGCACTGACCCCTCCAGAGATGGGGACCTCCAGGATAGAAACTTTCCCCTGGGAGGAGATAAATCAGCAGGGCTGGGCATGGGGAACCTCCCCAGGTGCTCTCAGCTGCAGAGACCCAGGGATGGGCTCCAAGCTCTGGGCCCCTCTGCTCATGGGTGCAGAACCTCACCTAGCCCAAGGGGCAGCAAGATGGGTGCAGTTTTGGGTGCTGGGTCTCCTGTGGTCCTGCCTGGGCTGGGCTGAGCCTGCTGCTGTGGCTGCTTTTGCTTCAGACTCCTCCTGTCCCCATCCCTGCTCCATCCTCATCCTCGTGCATCTTGTCCCAGGTGCATCCCCATCACATCCTCATCCCACCCCTGGTGCATCCCCATGAAAATCCTCACCCCATCCTTGTCTCCATCTCATCCCCATCCCATCCCATCCCATCCCTGTCCCCATCACATCCTCATCCCACTCCTGGTGCATCCCCATGAAAATCCCCATCCCATCCCTGTCCCCATCTCATCCCCATCCCATCCCTGTCCTCATCTCATCCCCATCCCATCCCTGATGCATCCCTATGAAAATCCTCATCCCATCCCTGTCCTCATCTCATCCCCATCCCCATCTCATCCTCATCCCACCCCTGGTGCATCCCCATGAAAATCCTCATCCCATCCTTGTCTCCATCTCATCCCCATCCCATCCCTGTCCCCATCTCATCCTCATCCCATCCCTGATGTATCCCCATGAAAATCCTCACCCCATCCTTGTCTCCATCTCATCCCCATCCCATCCTCATCCCATCCCTGATGCATCCCCATGAAAATCCTCATCCCATCCCTGTCCTCATCTCATCCCCATTCCATCCCTGTCCCCATCTCATCTCATCCCATCCCTGTCCCCACCTCATCCCCATCCCATCTCTTACCCAACACATCCCCATCCCATCCCCTATCCAGTCCATCTCCATCTCTCTCCCCATCCCATCCTCATCTTGTCCCCTCCCCATCCCATCCCATCCCATCCCCCAGTGCCTGGTAGCAGAGCTGGGTTTGGGGTGGCAGGGTCAGGCCCCACAGCTGGGCCCTGGCAGAGGGCTGGGAGGAGAAGATGCCCAGGGAGGGGGAGTTGCTGCCAGGGCAATGTCAGGCCAGGGATGACATTCCTATGGGAATGTCCTGCAGTAAAACACCACTTCTGGCTGCACAGGCAAGGGAGTGCTTTACGTTTTTAGAGCCTTCAGAATGATCCTGTAATCTTCTTTATTCCCTAATACAAGTTTCTGTGGAAAAGGGTATCAGAAGATAAAGAGAAATTAACTGATTATAAGGATTGTCATTCTTTAAGTACATATTTATCAGGCCATTTGCTTGTTCTCTTCTAATATCTCGACAAGAGGGTGGCAAATGAAACACTACCCAGCTTAGGATAATTCTCAGCACTTTTGTGCCTCCCCTATCTGATTTGCAAAGCTTTCTTCCCTGCAAATGCACTTGAAGTTGGGGCTTTATGGGCCTTGATGGAATTCATTTCAGGATTAATAAACCTCCTCCCAACCATTCACCCAAATCTCTGCAGCCTCCTCTCCTTCAACAGGGAGGAGATTCGCAGTCATGAAGGGGGGGGAGGGTGGGGATTAATTAATTTCTCTAATGACTGGAGGGGAAATGGCAGTGATTCCTGCTCTGCAGACTGCTCCATGGCAGCAGGAGTGCCTGGGAGTTTCAGGGGCAGCACAGCCCCAGCTCAGGGGTTATCTGAGGAGGGGGTTTTTAGCCCTCCAGCAAACCCGGGGTCTGTGCCTATAATTACTTTCTGAGTCTATAATTACTGTCTGAGTCTATAATTACTTTTGTCACTTTGCTTTGGGGGAGTCCTTCCTTACCAAGCTCTCCTTATCTTGTCACCCCCCTGTCCTGGGCAGGGCTTGCAGGAAAGTTGGGCAGGAGGTGATTAGAGCCCAGCAGCCTGAGTGATGTTTGAAATATTGGGATTGTTCAGCTCCTTTCCAGCCAAACAGGAGGGAGAGGTGGGCTGGGGGGGGGGATTCTTCACTCTTTTATCCCCCACTTTGCATCTCTTTGGCAATTAACCTCCTGCTAACTGGGCTGGGGAGCCACGGTGTCCAGTGAGATGGGACACGTGGTGGCCCAGCTGCCAAGGGCTGGCTGAACATTTCCTTTGGGAAAGCAGCTTCTGGAAAAGCCCCCCCTGGTTCCTTCAAATCTGCTGCTGCCCCCAGCAGACCCTGAAGCCTGGAGGGACCTGAGTAAGGGGGTAAGGAGCTGAGGATCTGGGCAGGCTGGCAGCTGTGCCATATGGATGTGCAATGGATACGCAGCCAGCCTGGATGTGATGGGGACTCCAGAGCCATCCCCCCGGGAAGATTGAATTGGGATGAGCCCCCCGGGTCTGTCACCTGAACCCCAGCCCCCAGGACAGCCCCCGGGGGGGTGGGAGTCCTGCTGCTCCCAGCTTCCCAGCTCAGGGGATCAGAGAGAATCATACAATCAGGGAATTGTTTGGGTGAAAAAAGACCTTTCAGACCATCAGGTCCAAGCAGTGCCCAGGCCACCCCTGCCCCGTGTCCCTCATCCCCACATCCCCAGGGCTCTGAAACCCCTCCAGGGATGATGGGGACTCCAGCCCTGCCCTGGGCAGCCTGGGCCAGGACCTCACAACCCTTTCCAGGGAGAAATTGTTCCCCAGCTCCAATCTAAACTTCCCCTGGCACAACCTGGGGCCATTTACTCTCACCCCATCCCTTGTTCCTTGGGAGCAGAGCCCAGCCAACCTCCTCTCAGGCTCTGTCACCTCGTGTCCCCTCTCTCCCTGTTTTCCAGCACACTGCTCTCCCCTTCCTAAACCCCAAACTGTTGCTCTGCCACAACTGAGCTGAACACCACAAAGTATTTCCATTTATGAATCCTGTTCTTTCCCTGAAAGCCCTCCTGGAGTCCAACAAAGTGTCTGTGTTGCAGATGCAACCCATTTTTGGCTAAAAGAGTCTCCTGTAGCCACTCTTGCTGGGGACCAATATTGGGGCATTTTCTGCAGCATCTAAGACCTCAAAGGCATCACCTCCTTTGCCATTTTCTTCCCCTGAATTCAAACTGAAATCCCTGAGGTGGAAACCCTGTGCCCCTCCTGCTGCAGCTGGAATCAGCCCTGGGACAATCAGGACATCCAAGGGAACAGCCCCCAGATGCACCAAACCCCCCTCCCCCAAGCAGCTCTTTGAGAGAGCTGAGAAATCTTTATAGTTCAGATATTTTCCACCAAGCCCCATTGATTTCCCATCAATTTTTTTTTTTTTTTATATCAGTACATGTGATCCTGGTTCAGCTCCCACCCCCAAATTATAAAACACAATAAATGCTCCAAGCCATTAATCCAAACAGCACCCAGCAGCTGCTCTGCAGTCACTCACCCTGCAGCCCCATCATCAATAAATCAAAATGAAACCAAAAGCAAGTGCATAAACCCCATGCCCAAGGGATGGGGGAACCCCAGCAGAGGGGACACTGCTCTGCTCAGGGAGAATTTTGCTTTTCTCCTCTGGTTAAGTTTCACAAATGTATTACAGCAGCTCAGCTGTCAGCTCTGATGCTGCCAGAGCACATCAGCCCCCACATTACCTGGGGCCTGGCTCCTGAAAACTTTGAGAAGACCTGGCAGAAGTTGCTCCATAAGAAAAAAAACAAAAAAACAAACCAACCAAAAAAAAGCAGTGTGATGGGAGGAGGCTGACTGCATGGAGATGGGGAGAAGGAGCTGGTAAGGAGGAATGGGAGGGCTGGAAATTAAAAATTCCTGGTGAAGAATGAGGAATGAGCAGCTGGAAAGGGGAGGGGGTGGTGGGAAAACAAAGGAAACCTGGGCAAGCACCTGAGCTGGGCTGCAGGAGGAGCCCTGGGTGCTGAGTGCTGGGTGCTGAGTGCTGAGTGCTGAGTGCTGGGTGCTGGGTGCTGAGTGCTGGGTGCTGGGTGCTGAGTGCTGGGTGCTGAGTGCTGGGTGCTGGGCATCCTGCTTAGGAGGTGAGAATTTATTAGTGAGGATTGGTGCTCAGCAGAGCCTGGGGGAGAGGTGCAGAGAAGGAGGAGACCTGTGGCATCCCATCCCTGTCCCTGTTCCATCCCATCCCTGTCCCTGTACATCCCATCCCTGTCCCCATGGCATCCCATCCCTGTCCCATCACATCCCTGTTCCCATGGTGTCCCATCCCTGTCCCTGTCCATCCCTATCCCTGTCCCATCACATCCCTGTCCCTGTCCCTGTCCATCCCTATCCCTGTCCCATCCCATCCCTGTCCCTGTCCATCCCTATCCCTGCCCCATCCCATCCCATCCCTGTCCCTGTCCCATCCTTGTCCCTGTCCATCCCATCCCTGTCCATCCCATCCCTGTCCCATCCCATCCCTGTCCATCCCATCCCTGTCCATCCCATCCCTGTCCATCCCATCCCTGACCCTGTCCATCCCATCCCTGTCCCATCCCATCCCTGTCCCATCCCATCCCTGTCCATCCCATCCCATCCCTGTCCCATCCCATCCCATCCCTGTCCCATCCCATCCCATCCCATCCCATTCCTGTCCCATCCCATCCCTGTCCATCCCATCCCTGACCCTGTCCATCCCATCCCTGTCCCATCCCATCCCTGTCCCATCCCATCCCTGTCCATCCCATCCCATCCCTGTCCATCCCATCCCTGTCCCATCCCATCCCATCCCATCCCTGTCCCATCCCATCCCATCCCTGTCCCATCCCATCCCATCCCTGTCCATCCCATCCCTGTCCCATCCCATCCCATCCCTGTCCATCCCATCCCTGTCCATCCCATCCCATCCCTGTCCATCCCATCCCTGTCCCATCCCATCCCATCCCATCCCTGTCCCATCCCATCCCTGTCCCATCCCATCCCATCCCTGTCCATCCCATCTCTGTCCCATCCCATCCCATCCCTGTCCCATCCCAGTGCCAGGGATGCCAGCTGGCACCACACTCCCAGGCTTCCAAGGCAATCCCTGGATCTCAGCGTGAGGGATGTTCTGGAAAGCTGCAGCAGGACAGGAGGAGAATAAAACTCTGCAGCAGTGGCTGAGGCAGCTCCAGGAAGAAACTTTCCCAACCTTCGTGGATCCTGTGCATCCCAGAGCTGGAGCTGTGCCTGTCACCATCCTCACCAGGGAGGAGAATTCCCATTTCCTGGTATTTTCACAACAATGGCATTTTAATTCCCAGCTCTATTCTTAGCTACTTAACGGATGCCATGGGGGGATACGTCAGCTGAGTGGGTTTAAGGCCCCTGACTTCAGGGTTTGGTGTAATCTCTTGTAGGATTTAAGATGTTGCAGATGTGTCCTGGTAGCAGACATTGGAGCTCCCCCAGCTCTCTGCAGCTGTGCACTGAAGCTGCTTCTTAGGATTGATTTTTTAGTTAATTTAAACTAGCAGGACAAACAGCCTGTGCACTGAAATCTGTGTTAGTCTGGTGGCTTGAAAATGGGCTCAAAGCAATTTTAACTGGGGATGTTCATAGGATCATAGAATGGGCTGGGTTGGAAGGGAGCTCAGAGCTCATCAAGTCCAACCCTTGCTCCACTCCCCCCGTGGTTCCCAGCCCATGGCACTGAGTGCCACATCCAGGCTCTTTTGAAATAGCTCCAGGGATGGAGAATCCACCCCTTCCCTGGGCAGCCCATTCCAATGGCTGAGCACCCTCTCCAGAAAGAAATTCTTTCTCATGGCCAACCTAAACCTCCCCTGGCACAACTTGAGCCCTCTTGTGCCCTCTTGTCTTGCTGAGAGTTGCCTGGGAAAAGAGCCCAACCCCCCCCTGGCTCCAACCTCCTTTCAGGGAGTTGGAGAGAGTGATGAGGTCTCCCCTGAGCCTCCTCTTCTCCAGCCTCAACACCCCCAGCTCCCTCAGCCTCTCCTCAGAGGATCTGTGCTCCAGTCCCTTCCCCAGCCCAGTTGCCTCCTTTGGACCTGCTCCAGCACCTCAATCTCCTTCCTGAGCTGAGGGGCCCAGAACTGGACACAGGACTCAAGCTGTGGCCTCCCCAGGGCTGAGCACAGGGGCAGAATCCCTTCCCTGGACCTGCTGGCCACGCTGTTCCTGAGCCAGCCCAGGATGCCATTGGCCTTCTTGGCCAATGTTCCTTCAGCCTGCCTGTAGGAAAGAGATCAGATCAATCCTAACTTCTTGGAGGCCCCAAAGCACCTCCTGCACCCCCTGCTCCCTCTGAAGCTGTGTTTACAAACAGGGTCTGGAGCAGGGAGCCTGAGAAACCTCTTGCACATTAAGAAATTTTAATTTTTGGCTGCTTGAAAAAGGTCAGAGTGCCCCTGGTCCTGCAAACCCTGATGTGACTGGAGCAGGGGAGCAGCAATGGGGCTGCTGGGGGTGGGTTTCTTCTGGGGGGCTTGGTCTGAGTGGGCTTCTTTCTGGTGGGTTTGTTTCTGGTGGCTTTATTTCTGGTGGGTTTATTTCTGGTGGGTTTATTGCTGGTGAGCTTCTTTATGGTGGGTTTATTTCTCATGGGCTTGTTTCTGGTGGGTTTATTTTTGCTGGGTTTATGTCTGATGGGCTTGTTTCTGGTGGCTTTGTTTCTGGTGATTTTATTTGTGGTGGGCTTCTTTCTGGTAGGTTTGTTTCTGGTGGGTTTATTTCTGGTGGGCTTTTCCTGGTGGGCTTCTTTCTGGTGGTTTTATTTCTGGTGGGTTTATTTCTGGTGGGCTTGTTTCTGTTGAGTTTATTTTTGCTGGGTTTATGTCTGATGGGCTTGTTTCTGGTGATTTTGTTTCTGGTTTTATTTCTGGTGATTTTATTTCTGGTGGGCTTCTTTCTGGTGGGTTTGTTTCTGGTGGCTTTATTTCTGATGCCTTTAGTTTTGGTGGGCTTCTTTCTGGTGGTTTTATTTCTGGTGGGTTTATTTCTGGTGGGCTTGTTTCTGGTGGGTTTATTTTTGCTGGGTTTATGTCTGATGGGCTTGTTTCTGGTGGCTTTGTTTCTGGTGGTTTTATTTCTGGTGATTTTATTTGTGGTGGGTTTCTTTCTGGTGGGTTTATTTCTGGTGGGTTTATTTTTGGTGGGCTTTTCCTGGTGGGCTTCTTTCTGGTGGCTTTATTTTTGGTGGGCTTGTTTCTAGTTGTTTTATTTCTGGTGGGCTTCTTTCTGGTGGGCTTATTTCTCATGGGCTTGTTTCTGGTGGCTTTGTTTCTGGTGGTTTTATCTCTGGTGGGTTTATTTCTGGTGATTTTATTTCTGGTGGGCTTCTCCCTGGTGGGTTTGTTTTTGGTGGCTTTATTTCTGATGGCTTTAGTTTTGGTGGGTTTCTTCCTGGTGGTTTTATTTCTGGTGGTTTTATTTTGGGTGCGTTTATTTTTGGTGGGTTTATTTCGGGTGGGTTTATTTTGGGTGGGTTTATTTCCCCAGCCAAACAAAGCCAAGCAGAGGTTACAAACACACTGCATGGAAAGCTAAGTCCAAGAGGCAGAACTTTCCACCTCATTCCAGGCACACTTCCAGGAATTATGTTTCAGAGTGTGGAGCAAGAAGTGGGACAAGATTTCTCCTTTTTCTCCAGAGCTGAGCAGGGCTGGCAGAGCCTCAGCCCAGCTTTTCTCTGCTAATGAGGAGCTGCAGTCCCACGTCCATCAAACTGCTTTGTGAAAGGAAACTCACAATGAAAGTGCAAAAAAAAAAAAAAAATGAAAACAAAACAAGAAAAACCCAACCCAACAGGCTAGGGAAAAAAAAAAAAAAAAAAAAAAAAGAATAAAAATCATATTAGTTCTGGAAATTCAACTTTTGACTTTTCTTCCTACGCCAGAATTTAATAAAGTTCTGCCTGGTCCCAGTGCTGCTGAGGGAGACACAAAGCCCAAGCAGGGACCCTCCTGGGGGAGCACACGGTGCAGACTCCACATCAATTTGTTATTAAACCAGGGAAGTTCTGCAAGACTGAAAAACCAAAGAGCAGGCACAGGACCTGAACCCAAACCCTCCGAGAGGCAGGCAGGGCTGCGAGGGGGCTGAGAGCAGGGCCTGGGCTGGGCTCAGGTTCCGGTTCGGTTGGGTCCAGGGTCAGGTTTGGGGGCAGATTTGGGCTCAGGTTTGGGCTTGAGTTGAGCTCAGGTTTGGGTTTGGGTTCGGGTTACAGGTTCAGATCTGGGTTCATGTTTGGGTTTGGATTTGGATTTGGATTGGAGTTTGGGTTTGGGTTTGGGTTCAGATCTGGGTCCATGTTTGGGTTTGGGTTCAGGTTTGGGTTTGGGTTTGGGTTCAGATCTGGGTCCATGTTTGGGTTTGGGTTTGGGTTCAGGTTTCAGTTTGGATTTGGGTTCTGATTCAGGTTCAGGTTCAGGTTCAGGTTCAGATCTGAGTCCATGTTTGGGTTTGGGTTTGGGTTCAGATCTGGGTCCATCTTTGGGTTTGGGTTCAGGTTTGGGTTTGGGTTTGGTTCAGATTTGGGTCCATGTTTGGGTTTGGGTCTGGGTTCAGATCTGGGTCCATGTTTGGGTTTGGGTTCAGATCTGGGTCCATGTTTGGGTCTGGGTTCAGGTTTGGGTTTGGGTTCAGATCTGAGTCCATGTTTGGGTCTGGGTTCAGGTTTGGGTTTGGGTTCAGATCTGGGTCCATGTTTGGGTTTGGGTTCAGGTTTGGGTTTGGGTTCAGATCTGGGCCCATGTTTGGGTTTGGGCTGCCTTTGGGGTTTGGGTTCCTGTGCAGGCTTTGGCTCCAGTTTGGGTTTGGGTCTGGGGTGCAGCTGTGCCCAGCCAGGTCCCCAGAGCAGCCCAAATCTCAGGTGGTCCCCATCGGTTTGGGTTTGGGTTCCCAGGGCAGTCCTGAGGCAGAGCCTGCAGGAAGATGAGTTTGCTAAATGACTTTTTTAACTTCTCTTCTGGCTCCCAGGGGTGGTTGGTTCATTTCCAGGTACTCCCAGGAATGTAAATATGGAATGAATCAACTTTTTCCACGTTTTCTTTAGCAGCCCTTTTATGAAGAACAGATTTTCCACAGAGGAAATTAAAAAGTACATAAAACTGAGAAACCAGGGTGTTGTTGAGAACAGCATCAGCTTTCAGTGTCACTTCGTAGCTGGCAGCACAAACTGGATTCGAATGGCATTAATATAAAGTACAAAGTTTGTTTCAATTAGCTTCGTTTTTCTTTCAGAAAAGGAATTATCATAAATCCCTGAAATAACATTTGTCCCAAAGAGATGTGTATCGTGACTTCAGAAATCTTTCATGTCTGTTTTTGAATTACACTTCCTTGTAAAAATGACTGTACGTTGATTTAATAAATAGACTTGATTTGTGCCTATTGCTTAAATTAAAAAAAGACCCTACATAACTCCCATTTCCTCTACAAGGCTGTCAAATAGGGGGGTTTTCTGCAGTAAATTCAGCAAGAAGGCTCTGGAGGGGTGGCTCTGCACATGGGGTTGCTGGAGAAGGAGAGAGAAGGGATCCGACTGGGCTCATGTTTCTCCCTGGGCAGGATTCCTCTGAGCATCTCCCACCCTGGGCTTCCTTCTGGGGGAATCTGCAGCCCCCCAGGGCTGGGCAGGGAGGATGAGGGGTGCAGAGAGCTTGGGGAACAGAGGGGGAGGCAAATGGGTGCCAGGAAACCCCTGGTGCACCCAGGGAAGCACCGGGCTCCCAGGAGATGCTCCGTGAACTGTCCCTGCCAGGAGGCAGCCCCTGCGTCCCTGCAAGAGCACCTGGTCCTGGCACCACTTCTCCTGCAGCCCAGGCTAATCCCTGGAGCTTGTTTGCACCAGTATTTAAAACACTTGTCCTCTCCTTGCCCTGGCTCTCTGGATCTCAGCAGCAAAGTTTTTCTGGAGCAGAGGAGCAGGAGCAGAGTTAATCGGGGCAGCTGGGTGTCCAGGAGGTGCTGCTGCATCAGCTGGGTTTTAATGTCACTGTCACACTGAATATTTGTGCTGGGAGTCAGCAGATGGCAGAGCTGGAAAGTGTGGGCAGAGCCAGGATCTGAAAGGGGGTTTTGATGCCTAATGTGGGGCCTGATGTTGAAAACAACCCCCCCAGCACTTCACACCCCCTGCAAGCAGTGCCTGCAGATTTATTTTATAGGGGCTGAGCTGTGAGCCTCAGGCTGAGGGGGAAAAAATAAATAAAAGTAAAAAATAACTGAGGTGAACTAAGTGTGGAGTTGTGGGGGTGGCTTGAGCTTGTGCTTGGCATAGGTTTGGGGACATTTCTCAGGGTTTTAGGCCTGGTGAAGTGATTAAGGAGCAAGAGGCTCCCAATGGGGAAGGTCAAAACTGGGATGAGATGGGATGGGTTGGGATGGGTTGAGATGGGATGGGATGGGATGGGATGGGATGGGATGGGATGGGATGGGTTGGGATGGGATGGGTTGGGATGGGATGGGATGGGATGGGATGGGATGGGATGGGTTGGGATGGGATGAAATGGGATGGGATGGGATGGGATGGGATGGGAAGGGATGGGATGGGATGGGATGGGATGGGATGGGAAGGGATGGGATGGGATGTCCTCCATGCTGGGCAGGATGAAGGTGGTGAATCTACAAAGTCACTCCAAGCCCTCGTGTCATGGTGTCACAGGAGGGTTGATCCAGGAACAGAGAAATGCTCACAACTGGGCTGCAAAAATGTCCTTTCCTCTCTTGTCCTCTGGCTGCACGTGGGCTGTGGGGCTCGACACCTGCAGCAGGATAAATCAGAGAGCTATGATCACCTTTGTGGTTAAAAAGCCATAATTAATAGATATAAAGCAATTTAGGGTGATTTAGTTTCAGTGCATCTGAGTAAAATGAAAAAACTCCAAAAGGGACTTCTCTAACCCAACAAAGCTCCAAAAGGGACCTCTCAGACCCAATAAAACTCCAAAAGGGACTTCTCAAACCCAACAGAACTCCAGAAGGGACCTCTCAGACCCAACAGAACCCTAGAAGGGACCTCTCAGACCCAACACAACTCCAAAAGGGACCTCTCAGACCCAACACAACTCCAAAAGGGACCTCTCAGACCCAACAAAGCTCCAAAAGGGACCTCTCAGACCCAATAAAACTCCAAAAGGGACTTCTCAAACCCAACAGAACTCCAAAAGGGACCTCTCAGACCCAACAGAACTCCAGAAGGGACCTCTCAGACCCAACAGAACTCCAGAAGGGACCTCTCAAAGCCAACCACTCGCTTTTTTTTTTCCTTTCCTTGGCAAAGGAGGAAGAGACCCCCCCTCCCATCATTGGTGCCTCTGGGAAGTTTTAGGATTAAAATGAGGAGTGGCCTTCCTGATTCCAGTCCTGGTGGGAGCAGGAGGACAGTCCCTGGGGAACACCTGGGCTGGGTTTCAGAGGGGCTCTCCCAACACCATCGGTTCCAACCATTCCCTTCTCTGCCTCCCTCTCCCCCTCCCCAGGTCACCTGGAGGACCTGTGGCCATTCTCATGCAACCCCCCCCCTCAAATGCCTCTCAGCCCTCCAGTTCCTTCCAGTTGTGAGGGGTTCAGAGCCCTGCTCCCCCCCAGCATCCCCATCTCCTGCCACGCCAAGGCTCCGGGAGTGTCGGGGTGGCTGTCCTGGAGGACACCTCCCCCTGCTAATGTATTCCTGCTCCTGGAATTCTGTAGCAGTTGTAAGACAGCCAGATCCCACCCCTGGGAGCCCGTGCCCTCATGAAACACAATTACAATGAGGATATCTCATTATCTCATTGGCTTTAGCTTACTCTTCTGTTGCCATGGTTTCAAATACACAGAGGAGCCCGAAACTAAGAGGGCTGCTAACAAAGAACATCTCCTTGTACAATGACATCAGATGGTGTCAGACAGGACAGACTTCATTAAATACCCCCCCGACAGAGGGCAAAACCTAGAAGTTGAGGCTACTTTTCAGGACAGCATCTCCCAGGTGCTGCGTGTGGCTGGAAAGCTCTGGCAAGGCCCGGCCTGGGGGTCCCTGAGGGGTCCAACACCCTGAGGTGATAAAGTGATAAAACAATTGAGAAAATCCTCTCCTTCTCAACCCTGAGCTCTCTCCCACCCCAGCCATGTCCCCCAGGCTGTGGGTGATGCCAACCCCTGCAGCCCGGTGCTCGTTTGACCTTTTTCCTCCTCATTTTTCCACCGTGTGGTCCCCGGGGGAGCTCCGACCCCTCCTGGCTGGTCCTGCCACCCATGCAGCTCCCCTTTGGGTTTCCAGAGGCAGCCTGAAAAATTCCAGGAATCATTTATTTACCCTGGAGTATATCCAGTGACATAATGTGACAATAATGACATCCCTGGTGGTGTTAATTGATTTTGTCCTGGTAGGGAGGGTAATTTGGCGCCCACAGCAGCTCCCAGATCATGGACTCCCTGATTAGCTTCCTAGGTAATATTACTGTTAATGAAGAGAAAACATGCTTTCCTCTTTAAAAGACAGTATGCTAATTATGACAGACAATAGAGAGTCAGGGGTCATTTATTATTTTTAAACAGGGAGTTAATGCTAAATGACTGGCAGGGGAGTGCAGGAGGACTGTAAATCAGTGCGTGCAGCTCTGAGCTCACAAACCCCAACGCTGCTATGAAATAAGAACCAGGAGCAGTCATGAAATATTCCAGCCCTCTGAGCACTTGAAGGTGTGAATAATTAACAGCCAGAAGTTAACATCCACCAGCTTGTAAAAGGTCTGATTAAAAGCAGTGTTCATCAGCCACCCAACTATCACAGCTCGCTGGGTCAACATCTCCTAATTAATGGCTGCTTATTAGAGAGATAAACCCCATTTTCTCAGGATAATTAGTTTTAAAAAGGAAGGGGTTGTTTGGAATGTAATGTGCTGAGTAATTAAACCTGGTTTAGGAGGGATGAGAGTGGCTGGGTTTCTCAGGCAGATGTTGGTGTGTCCTGTGTTAGGAAGGTCCCTGGGCACAGGGCTCACCTGGAGCCCTCTACTCAGAGCTGACCTGTGCTAAAAACCAACCCCAAAAGTCCATTTTTTTCAGCTTCCCTGGAGAATACCCCCCTGGCAGCAGCATTTGAGATCAAACTGCAGCCATCTCTTACCTGGGTGACCCAAGCCTGGGCCCTGGGCAGGGTGAGGACACCCAGGAGAAAGGTTTTAATGCCCTTTTCAGTCAGTTCCTGGTGTCTGTCCCAACCTTCTGGTGGCAGGAGCTGATGGAGATGATGTGCTTGGTGTCTTCCACCACCAGCCAAGGTGGGGAGCTGCTTTTTGGCAACAGATTTGAGCCAAGAAGCAGCTTGGAAAGCTGCTGGTGAGGTCTCATTGCAAGTCAGGGGCTGGGATGGAGCAAACTGACCTTCAGGAGATGCAAAGGGGAGGTCCCACATGCTGGAAACATCCCCTAGTTCCTTTTATTTAAGTTGCCAACACAAAAAAAGTGCAGTTCTGGAGGTTACCTCCAAGGCATGACAATGAGAGGAGGGCAGGGCAGGATGAGGGGTTGGGCAGCCTGGATTCCCACCCCTTGCAGACCTCTCCCTTTTGCTCTAGGGCTGGGATTTCAATTGGTATTAATAAACTATCAGCTGAATTCCAGGCCAGGGAGCTGACCTTTAGCACTCTTGGTTGGAAAACTTTAAAAAATTCATTCTAGGCCATCAGCAGAGGTGTCACTTGAACTTCCATCCCACTCTGCCTCTCCTGCTCCCATCTCATCCTGGTTGGTTTATGGGGGAAGTGGCAGCTCTGCCAGCCCCAGCCCCTGCCCCACAGCCATCAGATGGATTTTTTAGCTATGAAACCCCTTATTTTTTTAATTTTAGTTTTAAAAGACCTCTTGGATGCTTTTTTTTTTTTTAAACTATTTTATGTTTTTTTCCCATAGGATTGTAGGAGACATTTTTTGGATCTGTTTGCAACCCAACAGCTGAATTTGTGCCTTTCTATGGCTCCAGAGGATGGGGATTTTTGCTCCCCACCTGCTGCAAGATTCACAGAGGAACTGGTGGCACCTAAACCTGGGGATTTTAAACCTGCTGCTTTCCTGACTTCCACTCCTCATCCAGCCACACTGAGATGAACACATTTTGTCCAAAAATAATTTTATTAGCAGCCTCACCAATGGGTTTCATGGCTGGGAGCTGTGTTCAAGGAGATCAGTCACAACACAACGATACAGAAATAGCCCATTTCTTACAAAATCCCTGGAAAGGTGAAGACAATTCCTTATAAATTATGAGCACTGGTCCCTGGGTTAGGCTGAGCCATCTCATCGTGGAGCTCAGGGGGAAATCTAATTAAAAGCCCTCCCAGTAAACAGGACCTGCAGGGTAAAGGCTGCCCATGTCCTGTTCCATCCCCTCCCAGGTTGGGGAGGTTGTGATCCTATAAAATCCTCACTTGGAGGGGCAGGGTGAGGCTGGTGCCATCGGTTCTGCTCCCCCTGCGGATGGGGAGACAACACTGGGGTTGTAAAGGTGCTGTGGGGGGCAACCAAAAAGGGGCCCTGGTTT
The DNA here is from genome assembly GCF_036169615.1 of Heliangelus exortis. Lineage (NCBI taxonomy): Eukaryota > Metazoa > Chordata > Aves > Apodiformes > Trochilidae > Heliangelus > Heliangelus exortis. The sequence goes on from NC_092430.1 coordinate 25,023,685, forward strand.
GGGACATGAATTATGAAGCAAGCTGGAGACACCCAGGTCTGCTTAATCTGACAAAAGGGAGAGGAAAAGGGTAAGGTCTGAGAGACACACGGTGTCCTGAAAGGAAGGGAATGAATGTGGATGAGATGTCAAAGGCAGTTAATAATTGAAAAGCTGTAAGTAATGGGCTGGCAGGGATTTCTGGGGGGAGACCAGCCAGGAGAGGCATGGCAGGCACAGGCAGGGGTTTGGGAGGAGCTGGGCTCACAGCTTGGCATTGCCTTGCTTTTTCATTTTTGTGGAGATAGAAACAGATATTCACATAAATGTTCTGCTTGGAAAAGACCTTTCAGACCATCAGGTCCAAGCAGTGCCAAGGCCACCCCTGCCCCGTGTCCCTCATCCCCACATCCCCAGGGCTCTGAAACCCCTCCAGGGATGCTGGGGACTCAAACCAAGAAATGTCACCCATGGGACTTGCTGGAGCAAGGGAGGAGGAGAGGAGCATTGCTTGTGCAGACCCAGTGATCCAGGTCTGTGAAGAAGGAGGAGCTGATGTCACCATGGTGGTGGTGTCACCCTGCTGGTGGTGTCACCATGCTGGTGGTGTCACCATGGAGGTGCCACATTAACCAGGACCTCTGATGGCAGCAGAGTCCCCAAGTTTTTGGGGGGTTTGGTTTAAATTTACCTTTTAAACACTGATTTCTAAGCAGTGGCCTCTGCTAAATGCATCTCCTGGAGCTCACTTGCACTTAAAGAAGAGCAACCCAAGCTCTTCAAACTCCCAGTTCTGCACGGAGCAGGGCCTGAGGAACCAGTATTGACACTGGGTTCATTTTGGGGACTTTTAGCTCTTTTGTGGCAATTTAGCTGTGTTTGCAAGGAGGGAGCTGTGCTCATGCTGCTCGTGGCTTCCCCGGGCTCTCAGGATCTGGAGGTGTGGCCACACTTTCCTGACACCCATCAATAATTTATCAATGGAGTTTGTAAGTGCTGATTTGCACTTTGAGGTGCACGTTCTCCTTTTGAAGCCGTGGTGCAGCCCCCCCTTGATGTTAACAGGAGCTGTGCTGACATGAAAAGGAGTTTGTACCCCTTAGGTGTTTAACATCTGACTCATCCAGCTCTGAAACTGCTGCTCAGCATCACCTCTTGCCTTTGCTGGGATGGCTTCCTGTAGGGCTGTCACCACAGGAGTGCCAAGGTGAAGGACACTTCCAGCCAGGAGAAAACTTGGGAAGTGGGAAATCAGTGCAGGAGCCTTGGCTTCTTGGTCTGGGGCTTAAATCTCATCTCAGAGCAAGGTGAGGCAGGGCTGGGAGAGCTTAGCTCCATTTAGATGTTCCCCACCAAAGGAGGGGACATCATTCCCCATGGGAACCACCAAGCTCTCTGCAGGAGGTGAGTTTATGCAGAGGAAAAAGCAGAACACCAGCCTGGAAGGGAAATTTCCTCCCCCAGCTGAGCACTGAGACCCAAATCACTCCTGGGGGCAGGTTTGGTGATAGCATCACTGCCAGCACTTGTGATTTGACACTGAATTAGCAGGGAACAGGTGAAGAACCACCTCCCAATTTAACAAATTAGTTCCTGATCACCCTGCCACAGCCTGAATTCAGTCCCTTAGTGGATTTCTGTAAGGCAGCAAGGTTTTTTCTCTCTAAAAACCCTGTGGTGGGTACAGGAGCTCTCCTTTCAGATGGAAAAAAAAAGCAGGTGGAAGTTCTGCTTGTGTCATTTTGAATCTAAGACAAGAAGGACTCTGGTAACCCTGAGAGGATGCAGCAGATGCTGGAGAAGCAGAGGAGTTCCCAGGGGGCCATGGCTGGAGGAGCAGCCAGGAGGACAGGAGGATGAGGTTGGTGATGCTCAAGGATCTCCCAGCTTGGGAGTTATCACTGTCTGCCTTCAGATTCTGGGAATAAAAAGGTGGAGAGAAGCATCTTTCACGTGCCAGAGATGTAGAGGGTGAGGAGGAAGATCCATTGGACTGGGAGGAGGTTTAACTTCTCCTGAAAAGCAGCGAGTAACCAGGGGGCTGTGTCACTGCTGGCCCAGACCCCACGTCTTGTGGCCCCCCAGGGGATGCTGCCAGGGAGATAAGAAGCTTCTTTGGCCAAGTTCCCCTTCAAGACCACACTGAAAAGAGGGGGAGAAGCCAAAGCCTGTCCCTGCAGGCAGACAGGGCTGGTTTGCTGAGCCCTATGGCCAGGGGTCCCAGAGCCCCCAACCTTCACCCCCCGAGCCCAGAGGCTGCCAGGGCTCCTCAGGGGGCACTGGGGAGGGTTGAGCTGCTGAGCAGGGCTGGGGCTGGAGCAGGATGGGTTTGTACAGCAGGGGTGCTTGGTATTCATCTGCATAACATCCTCTGCTCCTCCACTCACTGCCTGCAAATCAAAGCAGAGCCTCACACGTGCATCACAGGCCTGTGCTGGCTGATGAATTATGCATCCCCCCCCACCTGGGAGTTGATATTTACCATATCTTGCTGCAATCCATTAGGAAGAACAAACATTGTATTTATCTGACAAGCTGCAAACCCCTTCCTTTGCATCTGGGGCCCGGGAGCAGCAGGCAGGAGGGATGTGGGACCTGGGAACCATCAGCCCTGGAGATGGAGGCTGAGCCCCTCTTGGCTTTGGCAGCCCCCAACAATCACACAAGCCTCCTTAGAGGAGAAAAAAAAATGGGTTTGAGAGGCCAGGGGAAGCAGAGGCACTTAAGCAGTGTTCTTAAAGACACTGGTGTTGGGGAGGAGCAGGTTTTTAAGGAGCAGAGCCCGTTTCACCTCAGCCCCTCCTGGCAGGACCCAGCACAGCCTCTGCTGGTCCTTTGCAGCTGCCAGAGGAGAAGGTGGCTCTGTCAAACCTGGCTCTGAAGGCACCAGGCTGTTCCCTGCCCCTGAACAGGCTCCAGGGATTCCAACCCTTCCAACCCTTCCAACCCCACCTGCCTGGCCTCACCCCCTCCCCACACCACCCGTGTCCCCCCACCCCGCTCACCTGCCCAGACCTGCAGAGGAGCAGAAAGGTTCTGGGGAGGCTGGAAAAACCCTGGAAAAACCCTTCCAAACCCTGGGGAGGTCCCTGCTGGGGGATAAGGAGGTTGGAGACCTGGCAGGAGGTGACAAAGCCTGGCAGAGGCTGCCCCAACCCATGGCTGGAGCATCTCCAGCAGCTGCTGTGCTGCCCACATCGCTGCTCCCAGGTTCCTCCTGGTATCCTAACAACACCAAACTTTGTCTGATTTTTAAAGTATTTGATTTTTTTTTTAAGGAATAGTAAAAGAAATTATTTACAAAGCTCTTTTGGATGAAAATTTAAGCAGGTGTTTGCTACTGGAGCTCACAGGAGCCCCTGAGTGCCTGTGGCTGATGTGGAACTGATGGGGGATTTGGAGCTTGGGAGTTGGGAGCTGGAGCTTGGGATCTGCAGCTTGGAAGGTGGAATTTTGGAGCTTGGAAGGTGGAATTTTGGAGCTTGGAAGGTGGAATTTTGGAGCTTGGGAGCTGGGCTCTGGAGCCTGGTTTTGGAGCTGCTCAGTATTCAGAGGCACGAGTCACCTCATGCAATCAGGTTTAATTCCTTCCCGATTGATCCCCTAATTACAAAATTTGTTTAAAGCTGTTATATTATCTCCTTATTTGACACAATATGGCACAATTTTGTTATAGTATTGAAAACCAAATAAGACAACTGCAGCTGGTAGTGTTTCAAAGCAATGCCCCCTTCAAGATGAAATCAATCCCGTTTCAAGTTTATTCCCTGGCTTTCTGGTGGAAGCTCTGGGGGTACTTTTTGCAGTGGAAAAAAAAAAAAAAAAAAGTCAAAAAAAAAAAGTCTTTTTGATTTTTTTTTTTTTTTTTTTTTTCAGAACTTCTTTAGATTAATATGCAGCTCTCATTGCAAGGCAAATCCAGCCCTGCTTTCATCTGCCTCCTCTCCCCCCGTGGGGGCTGTGGGGAGGGTGGGCAGCACCGGGCATGGCCCCTCTCTGCCCTCACCCTCTGGTTCTGGTTCTCTGATCAGGGCCCATTTCCTGATCAGGGCCCATTTTTTTAAAGCAGGGTTTAAGTGTGACCCTGTGATAATGGGAAGAGAGTTTTGGTCTTTTGTGCTTCCCTCGGTGTGGCTTTTGAGAAGTTGTTTGACTTGCAGATCATGTCGGGTAAACTTTCCGAGGGGATATTTTCCTGTAAATAGGAGCTGAAGGCTGGAAGTGAAGTTTAAATATTTATATGGATGTTTCACCACTTGTTCTTCCAGCAGCATCAATTAGCCTGGCTGGGAGGACACAGCCACCTCCCCTCTACAGGAGCTGGGGTGGGAGGGATAGAAACAAGCAGAGCATCAGCATGGGGCTGTGTGGGCTTCTCCAGCTGCTCCATCCAGCACTTTTCCCTTCTCCAGCTGCTTCAGAGAATGGGCTGGAAGGGACCTTAAAACCTCCACACCTCCCACAGCCCAGGGTGCTCCAAGCCCCATCCAACCTTTAACACTGCCAGCACTACCAGCACTGCAGGGGAGGATTTTCCAGAGAGGAGCTGACTCTTTCCCAAAGGAATTTCCAAAGCTCCTCCTCCTCCCTCTGCTTTCCTGGCTGTGGTCTTGCCAGTCAAATTGATTTATGATAAATTCTGGCCAATGCTCCTCTTTCTTTCTAAAGGTTTAGCAATGAGTCTGAAGAGCAAGGTGGGTGAGTTGTGCCACGTGGGGTGGGATCCTTGCTGTGGCCTTTCCTCTGGCTGATGGCTTCAGATCACAGAGCCATTTTCAGTAGAAAAAAATTTAAAAAATTGCTGTATGCAGAAAATGCAAAGCTTTGGAGTGCTCCTGAGGTAGGGCAGCAATAAGAGGCAAGACTTTGTTTGGGGAGCACTGAGAAGATGCTGGTGGGGAGCTCAGCAGCTGGGGTAGGAGCCTCAGACTTGGTTTCCCTTGCTGTGCCACCAAGGACATTGTCTGCCCCTGGTTCTCTGGGGCATTTATTCCATTCCCTATTTATTGCATACAATAGACACTGTGTCACTTAATTAATTTAGACTAAAGGGGAGTGCTCAGCATTCCCTAACAACCTTTCCTTTGGGACCCATCTGACCAACCCTCCTCCTGCACAGCAGCCACTGCTGGAGGGCTCCTGGATGGGAGGTTTGCACAGGGAGCCCCAGATTTACCCCAAATCCCCAGGGACTTTATCAGCCTGAGTAAAGCATCCAGTGGCCATGAAGCTCTGCATGCCACTCACCCATGGAGGAAATGCTGCTGGTGTGAGGAACCACAGCCCTGGGGACCAGTCTGACTGATGGAGGAACCGGTACCACCAGTAACACCTTTTTCCTAACATGTTATTTTTAAAGGTTTTTTTTGTTTGTTTGTTTTGAAGCACAGTACTGCAGTCTGACACTGCACCTCTGTCTGTGGGGCATGGAGCAGCCACTGCCTCTTAGCACTCCTGTCCCTGCAGAATCCATCCCTGTTTTATGGAGATTTCTGCAAACCTTAGGCTGTGAGTATTGACCAGCCCTCACCTCTCCCAGCTTCTCATTGACCCAGACAACAATACAGGCTTTTTTGAACATAAAAGCATCATTGACAACCCCTCTATTACTCCAGGAGGTTGTTTACCCATGTGCTAGAGGAGACTTTCCAACTCACTGCTAATTAGAGCTGTGTTCCTGGGGCCACCTCAGCTCCTTGTTCATGGCTTCTGTGGGACACAATCCCCAAATCCTGATCTCTGTGCTCCTTACACCAAGCCCCTGGTCTTTCCTCTCACCTTCATGGTGTTCCCTGCCAGTCCTATTTGCAGTGTGCATTAAGGGAAGTGTTTTAATCACCAGCAGCAGAGCTCCTCACCCCCAGAATCATTTTCCTTCTGGGCCTGGTTGAGCTCCTGGGTGACTGAGCTGTGGAGCAGCCTCTCCCTGCAGCCCCAGCACCTGGAATATTCAGGTATAACCACACAGCTTTCACTGGGTGCAGTAAAAGTTTCCCCCTGTATCCCACCAGGGTGGGATGGACGTGGTTTGCATCTCAGATGCACCACAGTTCAGCTCAGGGTGAGTGATGCAAAACCAGCACAAACTGAGCCCTGGGGTGAGGACAGACCTTGATCTGCTGGAACCCTTCATTAGAGGGGGGGTTTGCACTGCAGAGCCTGGGGGGACATTCAGGTGCCCCAAAGAATTGGCTCTGGCAGGGCTTGTCCTGGTGGTGTTGAGGAATAACTCTGTGAGCTCCCAGCCTTCTTCTACCCAGATGCTCATTGAGAGCAAACCCCAGGTGGAGGGGTTTTGGGGTGCTGCTGGGGAGCTTTGGGGAAGGGGAAGCAGAAACCTGCAGGCAGCACTGGCCAAAGGCTGAGCCAAAGGTGCCAAACTTCACCCAAACCCAAAGCAAACTCAGGAGACACCAAAGGTCTGAGCTTTATCCACCACTTTCCAGGCTCCCTGTGACACCATCTGCATCGTGGTGTCACCTCTCTTCCTGGAGCTGGAGTTTATCCTTTTCACTAACAACAAAAAGAAAGAAAAAATAAAAATAAATTTAAAAAAAAAAAAAAAAAATCCCTCTTTTTCAGGGTCTCATCCCACTGCAAATTTGCTCAGGTTTGTGACAGCACTTTTACATAAAAATAAAAGAATTCAGAGTTTCCCCGTGCTGCTGTACCCAAAATCACATTAGCAGGGAGCTGAGCAAGAGCATCAACGTTTCATACGTCCCCATCAGATCCCCACTTTTGAGTATAAAGTGAAATATTCAATAAAGAGGGCCCAAAATAAAACCTGTCTCCAGCTCTGTGCTCGGGGCAGCTCCAGGCAGGAGAGGCAGGCATCAGGATTGTGGTTTATTTGCTGTCAGCTACACTGGGCTCCAAAGCAGAGCTAAAATAATTTGTCTGGTGGAGGCAGGGAGATGGAGCTGATGCACATTGGCAGGGGGAAGACAAGGAGAGAAAAAAAAAACCTGCTCTAATGTTTCATAGGGATGGAATATCCATATGGATGGGGGGTTTTTGTTTGTCTGTTTGTGGGTTTGGGGTCGTTTGTTTGTTTTTTCAGCATCTCAGTGCCCAGGAATTCCAGTGCAAGTGTCTGGCTGACACGCAGCTCCCAGGCTGCCCTGGGCAGGAGGTTTAGAGGAGGTTTAGAGGCACCAGGGGATGTTGGTCCCTTTGAAGAAACTTTGTCCCATCCCATCCCTCCACTGCCCACCCTCCCCCAGGAGGAGCAGGGAGAGCATCATCCCCCAGGAGAGAGGGAGAAGCATCCCCAGCTGTGCAGGGAGAGGAGGTAATAAATAACAAAGGAGATTTGATTACAGAACACAATATTACTTCCCAAGTAAAACTGAATTAGGCTGCATGCAACAATAAATCATAACTTTTAAGTTTCAGCAGCACAGGGACCAGCTCTGAACAGCAACATCTGGAGCTCAGGATGAACTTTCTGGGTACCTGCAGCCCAAGCTTCATCCCCAGCACGTTGGATGAAGAACTTGAAGCCTGATTATCACAAATTGCCAGTCCGTGGCAATACCCAACCCTCGCAGGAAGGTCCAGGTGTGTTGGGGACAAGTGGAGAAGCCGGGTGGGCAGAGATGTTTGGTGCCACCCGGGACAGGGACACGGCAGGGTCACACCTTGCTTTGGGAAGGGGCTTCAGAGCTCAGCAGCTCTGGAACAGCAACTGCTCCATCTGCTGGGAATGGCTCCATCGGGGCTGGAGCTGCACCGGGGGGAGGCTCAGGCACAGGAAGGCAGGAGGGCTCTGCAGAGGGACCTGGACAGACTGGAGAGTTGGGCTGATCCCAAGGGGATGAGGTTCAACACAACAACCCCATGGGGAGCTCCAGGCTGGGCACAGAGTGGCAGAAAGGGAGCTGGGAGTCTGGATTGCCAGGAAGCTGAAGAGGAGGCAGCAGTGTGCCCAGGTGGCCAAGAAGGCCAATGGCATCCTGGGCTGGCTCAGGAAGAGCGTGGCCAGCAGGTCCAGGGAAGGGATTCTGCCCCTGTGCTCAGCCCTGGGGAGGCCACAGCTTGAGTCCTGTGTCCAGTTCTGGGCCCCTCAGCTCAGGAAGGAGATTGAGGTGCTGGAGCAGGTCCAAAGGAGGCAACTGGGCTGGGGAAGGGACTGGAGCACAGATCCTCTGAGGAGAGGCTGAGGGAGCTGGGGGTGTTGAGGCTGGAGAAGAGGAGGCTCAGGGGAGACCTCATCACTCTCTCCAACTCCCTGAAAGGAGGTTGGAGCCAGGGGGGGGTTGGGCTCTTTTCCCAGGCAACTCTCAGCAAGACAAGAGGGCACAAGAGGGCTCAAGTTGTGCCAGGGGAGGTTTAGGTTGGCCATGAGAAAGAATTTCTTTCTGGAGAGGGTGATCAGGAATTGGAATGGGCTGCCCAGGGAAGGGGTGGATTCTCCATCCCTGGAGATATTTCAAAAGAGCCTGGATGTGGCACTCAGTGCCATGGGCTGGGAACCACGGGGGGAGTGGAGCAAGGGTTGGACTTGATGAGCTCTGAGGTCCCTTCCAACCCTGCTAATCCTATGATTCTATGATTCTATGAAAATCAACCAAACCCCCTCAAAACGAACCCACGCAGGGGATGTCCTGACACACACCACCCACTCCCTGTGCTACAAACAGGGTGGTGCCACCCAGAGCTGGCCCAAACCCAGCCCTGCTGGTCCCCTGGCAATTCCTGATGTAGGGAAAACCACAGACAAGCAGAGGTGCTGGAAGAAGAGGGGGAAAAATGCTCCCTGGCTTCCCAAGCCTGGCACTGGGGTGTCTCAGTGAGCTGGGCTCAGTACAGCTGGCAGCCCTGGGGTTAAAATGGGGGCATTTCAGCTCCACTCTTGCTCTGTGCCAACACATCAGCTGGGAGGGCTGCTGAGTGCCCAGAAATAATCCTTCCCAAAGGAATAGGTCATATCTTTCCCATTGATATCAGCCAGTGGCCACCAGGCTGCTGTGGGCTTGGGCAGCCCAGGGGGAGAGGAGGCTCTGTGCAGCTTTTGATTTACTGGCAACTGTTAGAGAAGAAGCAAGCAATGAAAACCCAATATTCCCATTACAGTTTACTTCATAATAATAAAAAAAAAAACATTGCAGGGGAGTCAGGCACCACGAAATGCCCATCTTCTCCTGATATTTACAGGATCAGACAATAACTTGTGCCAGACTGGGAATCAATTTTAAGAAGCCCTTTGGAACTCAGGGCCCAGAAAGGTGAGCGTTCCATTTCCCCACTGAGAGAGCCACCCCAGGGCACCCCAAATGTGGCCAAATCCTGCCCCAGCAGAGGGGAAACAGCACCCAAAATGCTGCTGGCAGAGAGCTCTGCAGAGGGGGGTTTGATTCCCAAGAAGGGAGTGGAGGACCAGGCTCCAGCATCCCCAGGGAGGGACATTCCCTCTGGATGTGCTAAGGAAGATGCCCTACAGCTGAGCAATGGCTTGGGCTCCAAGCAGAAGCAGGTACAAACCTCTGGCCCCTCAATAAGTCACCTTCTTTGCTCCTCAGCTCTGCAACCTGTCCTCCCCAAAAATGAAGATAAAATGAGCCATTGCAGCAAGGGATGATTTCAGGGCACGGGATGATGCTGAAGGAGCCACTGGTACCTGCCTGGGCCTCCACGTGGCAGTGGGAGGTTTGAGGAGCAGGAGGGGCACTGATCTGGAGTCAAACCAGCTCTTCTGCCAGTGCCAACCAGGGCTTCTTATTCCTCAGTCAATAGTTTAATTTATTTAGTTACCATCATTTAATTACTGGTGCTGGGTGTGATCACCTTGTCTGATGCAATTGCTGGACTCTAAAAGCCAACTTGATTTTAATGGTTGATCATTAGGAGTATTATTTAGTTGCTTTAAACTGGTCTTAATTCCTCTGCAGCCATCATTTAGGGGCTGTTTGGAGCACATTCCAGCCTCCCCTCCTCATGCCATCCATCACTGCCCTCTCTCCATACCAGATCCTTGCAGCACCATCCAGCAAGCAGCTCCACGGATGCACACGGGGCACTACAAGTTATTAATATTAATGAACCATCCCTGACACCCTTAAAATTTCCTTAGAAAGCACCAGGGCAGTGGTGGGAGCATCATTTGGTGCTTCCACAAGGTGCTGCAGAGCTGAGGAGCCAGTCAGGAGGAAAGAGAGGGGATGAGAACCAGGAGCAGCCAAGAGTGGGAGATTTTGCTCCTTGCTTCTTCCCAGATGAACTGATTTTTTCTTCAGACTAATCACATGTTTGGCCAGGGAGAATACAAGGGTGAATTTAGAAAAAAAACATAAATTGCAAGGGCCAGTCAGAAGTGGTGAATTCAGGAGAGATTTCTCCTGTTGCAACAAGTGATCAGCACTGCTGTGGAACTGCCAGGAGTAACCCCATCCCTGGAGGAACCTCCTGGGGATTGATGGAGAAGTGTGTTAGCTGAATTATTTGATTAATTTGTTTAAAAATAAAGCCTTGAAGATGCTTGAGATGTTTCCTTTAGTTAATGAGATTTCCATGATAGCTAAAAAAAATAAAATTAGGAAACAATGCCCTTAATCTTGGATTACATGCAGCACGAGGGGAGAATTAGTAGCAGAAAGGAAGAAGATTAAGACAGAGCAGCTGTGGTGAAAGCTGAGTGCTGGATTTCCCTGCCTGGGATTGCCAACAGGGTGATCAGGATCTGCCCTTTAATCTCTCACCTGGGATATCTGGGCACAGCTTTTTCTTCTCCTGCCATGGCCGGGTCTGGTTCTGAGAAAATAATGATGGGCTGAGCAAAGGGAAGCAAAATCCCTCACATCCCACCAGGTGACAGGAGCCACCAAGGACTCCTGGATGTATTTGATCAGCTCTTGGGGTCAAATAGCTGATTGGAAATAACATTTTCTCAAGCAGAAGTATGCACTGAACCCATATACCAAGTATTCCATGCATATGAACCCTCTGTAAATAACTATCACTGCTTCACGTTTTAAAAGTTGGATTATTTCCCATTAAAAATCTCAAATTAAATCACAGTAACTTCATATTCCCCAAATTTGGCTGTTCTAATAAACAGGGATGAAAAGACACCCCAAACCAGAATTACTCATAGTAATAAAAGAGGGAATAATCTTGGCAGAAGTGATATAAGGACAAATTCTAACTGCATTAGAAAGTAACAGGTCATGGGTTCAATCATCAGCCAGGCAAGAGTTTGACAATCTCATGTGTACAGCACAGAAACCTGCAAGCAGGACAAACTGCATCTTAATTTCTGTACTGAAAGGTTAATTTCTAATACCCTCCACTGGCTTCAGAAATCAGGGAAAACACTTTCACCCCAAGTGCACCCTGCAGCTAACAAACTGACATCCCTGGGACAGACCTTGAATAAATGTGCATGCAAGACATAAATTCACTTAAATATTAACAGAAAGTTTCTTCTGGGAGAGAATTTTATTAAAATTTTCCTGGAGCACAACACAGCATTGCAAAAAAAAAAAAAAAAAAAAAAAAAAAAAAATCCACAATTGCAAGGCAGGGGCTCCTTGTCTTCTTGTTTGTTTATTTGGGGTTTTTTTAAGTACTTATCTAATCCAGAAGCTTGCAAAGAAAATCCATGCTGTACAAAACCATGCTGCAGGGTGTGTGATGACACAGAGTGGAACACAGAGGTGCTGATGTAGAAATGCTGTAACTCTGTGGTGAGCTGCACACGTGGCTCCCACCAACTCACACCAGGGTTTGCATCACCAACAGATGCTCTGCTCTGAAGTTGTTTAATCATGGGATGTTATTTCTGCTGACACAAACTAAATTGAGTCTGAATTAAAAAGGCCAAGCCTTACAAACAGGGTGCTGGGGCTGAGCAGCCTGTAACTGCAGGCAGTGCCTGAGCTCACCCTCTGCTTCTGAACCTGCCGTGCTCTGCATCTCCATCCAAAGGCAAGCAGCCATCCCATGGTATGCACTGGATCACAATGGCAAATAAATGCTTCTACAGCACCTCTTGCTGGGACTCCATATCACACTTTGGGGAGAAAAAGCTAAAACCAAGGGAAAAAAGGTCAGGAAAAAAATTGTTAATCTACTCTGAAACAACACAATGTTAAATATTTTGTTATTGGCGAGGGGTTTGCAAATGAGGAGCAACAAATTAATTACAGGATAAATAATAATAATAATAAAAAAATCATACATTTAGTCCCTAAGTGCATTCTTTGTTGTTTTTCAGCTCACCCCAGAGCAAAACCCAAGAGGAGCAGGACTGAGCCCATCACCTGGCAGCCTCCTCCCCCAGCAGCCAAGGTTCCAGTTCCAGTGCCACTGAGCTGGGCTGCCAGAGTCCTGCTGCTGGGACAGGACCTGCTGCTGCTGCTCACCTGGCAGGGGGTAAGGAAGAAACTATTTAGGACACAGGATACAGAGGGGGCATTTGCAGCACAAAGCAAAATAAAGGTGTGCAGAATAACAGCACCCATCCTTTTACACCTCACCCAGCCCCGAATACCACGGTCTGCAGAGGAAAGCTGAAAACTTGAGTGGGTAACTCCTCTGCTGTGGTGTGAGCCTGAGACATTGTGGAATTTTCTGCATTACCTTTCCCAAATCCCACTTAACACTCATTTTCACTACTTCTTTATGGCAGAATGTTTAAATCACATTTTACTTGCAAGAGGACGAAAGGGAACGCACAGGCAAATTCTGCCTCAAAACTTCAGCTCTCCCTGGCTGCTGGGTATGAAAATATCCTTTACTCCTCCTGCTTGCAAGGGTCCTGAGTGTGAAACTCGTTAGCAGCAGAGGAGGAACAAGGTTCATCTAGGAACCAGGTGGAATCAATCCTATTGCCCTGCATCTCTCCATCCTCAGTGGCTGAAATTCCATGGGCTGGGCAGGGGGTGGGTGCTGGTAAAGAGGGGAAATCCTGCAGAACCTTTCTTGGCAATAGGTCAGCAGGGGCTGATCAGGAAACAAAATGTTTGTTTTCTCTAAAATTGCAGGCAGTGTGATATTTACAGGCACTGGCAGGCAGGCAACACTGTGCCTCAATATTTAATGCTGGTTTCAACATGGAATTGTGCAATTAGACAGAATTATTTATTTCTGTTGTAAACCAGACCACTGGAAATGCTGCTGATCTAAGAAGAATTAACAGGTATGTGTCTGCCCTTTTTCCTTGATGGTTCAAGACAGCAAAAGAGCTTTTAAGGAGGAAAAACCATAAACACAAATTAGATGGAGCTTACCTGCAGAGTGCTTTTGGAGCACATGGACCCAGCTGCTCATATTTTTTAAAATAAATGCTAAACTGCCAAGGCTACTTGCTACAGAAACTTTCTGCTCAAGCCTGAATTTCAGGGGAAAAAATTTAAGACCTAAGCATGGAGGCAGCCCAAAAAGGAGGAGACAACCAGAGAGACTTCTCTGAGCAAAGCTGGTGACAGCCACTGCAGCAAAATTCTCATGAAATTAAAGTTTCTGATTATTCAAAAAAAACCTGAAAACTTTTGAGAGACCAACAGGTATTTACAGGTGTGCAGAGAAGGAGTTGCATGTTTGGCTGGGAAACTCTCCCTGAATTGTCAGGCCAGGCTGGTATTCTTGGCAGAGGGTAACTAAATTCCAAAGGGTGATGTTTTGTAGGAGGACAGAATGGATTCCAAGGGGCTGCCCTGCAAAGCACAAAAGCTGCAAGAGGTGCTGTGTACAGCAGCCTGGCTCTTGCTGAATATACTTTGGGCATCTAGTAACAACCTGGCTACATCTAATGAAAAGAAGTACATGTGGAGGATTTGAGCACAGGTCTCTGACAAAAGAGTGATGTCAAAGAAAAAAAATAAAATAAAATAAAAAAAAAAAAAAGGCGAAAAACTTGGTGAAGGGCTTTGAACTAAATACAAAGCAGAGGTGTTGGGTTTTGGGGGGAGAAGGGGAGAAAGGAAGCAGGGTGAATGAGGGTAGGAGACTTAGAGAAAAGGACAAAGTTTTCCTGAAAACTTGCACTAGATTTGGCCTCTTAGAAAGTTAGAGATGTTTGCTGCTAAAAAGCTAAAGGCAGAACAGTTTTGCCAACTGCTATTAAAATAGGTGGTGCTGCAACCTTGTGTACCAGTGGCACACTAAATAGCCACAGACACAAAATAAAGCTCCTAAGTCCCTGGTGGATCCTTGCAGTGGGCAAATCTGCCTCAGTGCCCCTGACTGACCCACTTGGGCTTTGGGGACTTGAGAAATTCCACCCACTTCCCCCTGCAGAGCAGCAGCTGGAAGGAAAGGCTTCCTGAAAAAGAAAGTCGTGTCCAGTTTATCACTCAAATGTGCAATGCCACAAAACTCCTCAGAAAATGCAAAGGAGGGCAATTCATGCTTTAGAAACAACTGGACACTTGCATTATTTCTGGGAACCAACAGGCTGGTTGTGCAACCAAAGAGCTCCAGCTGCAGGCACCAAGGAAGCAGGATGGCCCTGTTACCCTCTTAAACCAAGCTGGGCTCTGCACGAAGTCCTGCTGGAGCTGTCAGATGGAAGCAAAAGAATACTGCAGCAGACACAGAGTAAGTGAACTCTTAATCCTTGCTTGGACCTTGAGAAATGTGAGTTTATTTTCCACCTAATGAAACTCTGGGCACTGTTGGGAATAAAGTCCACTAAACCCAGGCAATTTCTGCAGCTACTCCTCGGAACAGAGACTGTCACACAAATGATCAATTAGGAAACACCTCCCTGTCAGAAATTATGCCTTTTTGGTTTAATTCCTCTGTTTTCCATAACCCAGGTGACCTTGTCCATTTTCTAGTCTAACATGATGTATCAGTTTGTTAGGTTTTTTTGTCTTCTGGCCTGGCAAGAGACAGTAATAAAGCTCTCTGACTTCCATACCTTCAGGGCTTCTCAGAACAGGGGGTCTGCTTTTGTTTTCTCTTGATTACAAATACTTCATCCACTCCCAGCTAACCCTATATACTTGACTAGATCCTTATAAGCTCCTCAACCTGATTTGGGAGCATCTGTTTCCAATATAATTTGAACTGGGGGACTATTAGCAAGATTGGATTCAGACTCCAATCAAGAGAGAAATGAATGTCATGTGCACACTGGCACTGCAGAGCTTGGGGAGAGGGGGGAGGTTTGTGGCCAGTATAGAAGTTCCTTCTCAGGGTACATCATAGAAAGGCATCTGCAAATATGTACATAATGTACTGGAAGGGTCATCAAGATCAAATTCGAGGGGTTTTTGGGTTTTTTTGGGTTTTTTTTTTTTTTTTTGGGTAAATAAACACTTAGTGGTTTATGTTTCCAGCTTGGGGGTGGAAGAGTCACTGTGTGGTTCAGGGAGAGGAAGGCATGAGCAGCCCTGAATCCTGACAGCCTGCTCATGCAGAACCAGCTGCAGTGTCTGAAAAAAGCACCATTAATTTGCCAAGGAGCCAGGAGCCAGGGTTGGGTCCCAGGGAGCAGTGTGTTCCCACCATGCAGGATGTTTGCCTCAGCTGCCCACCTGGATGGGGATGCAAGGAGCAGACTTTGGGAATGCCAGGATAATTTACCAGCCCATCCAAAGGCCAGGCTTGGCTGTCCCATGGCTGGGCTAATTGGAGTGGCTTATGAAATTACTTTAATCAGGAAGACAGGGCTGATGCCTGGGAATCATAACTTCTGGAGCTCTTCCAGGTAAATCTGGTAAAGAACTTCCTTGTAATATGGAATGGATTAGCACAAGATGCTTCAGCATGGGCCTGAAATCACTCTGCATTTTATCCTGGTTTGTACCTCGAGTTCACAGAGCTAAGCACCAAGATGGTTTCAGACACAAACCTAAAATATTTGAGGAAAAATCAGAAAACTTCCTCTATATGCTTTTTTAAGTGAAAATACAAGCTCTAGTGACAGGACAGGTGATTACAAACCTATAGCTAACAGAACTCCACGTTACTGCTCACTTGGGTTTTAAAGCAAAAGTACAACATTCAACATTTTGCTTTTCATTCCTTGGTCACAAAATGCTGATGCTCCATCCAGAAAGAGCATGACTTACAGTAACTATGGGCATCTTCTGTATGTCCCCTGAATGTGAGGATGAAAAAAAAATAAATCAGAGGGTTTGGAGTTTGCTCAGGACTTCCAAGAACCCAGCATACTAATTTAGGTAATTTTTGGTATCTTGAAAACAAGGCTGAGTCCATATATACAGTTCCCCATCATGGCTAATGCAAACAGCAGGTAAGAGATGCCTCCTGTTCATCTTTGGAACTAAATACAAAGAAAATTTAATAGAAGAAATGGTAAAAGGTGTATAATCTAGCTGGTTATAGAGAGTTTGGGCATTTTGTACTCTAACACCCCCATAGATTTTCAGTCATTCTCGTCCATCTCTTCCTGGGCTCTGAATCCTCTGAGCTTAGTAGCTCAGCACTGAAAACCACAGAAATTGCTCCAGTTCTTAGAAGCAGCTCCAGTTAATGTAATTTTTATGTAAGTGCAAAGCAGCAAGGATAATCTGCTTCCAAATGGTATTTAGTTCTGAAGAAATCAGTCGCTCAATCAGGCTGGTTAGTAGAGCTTAGGGAAAATATTGTGGTGTTCAGGCTGTGATGGAAAGGGTAAAGGGAGAATATGAACTGACTGGGCTTGGAAATGTACTAACCATTTCCATAATCAAATAAAATGCCTGTATACAATTGACAATGTAAATAGAACCTTCTGGTCTTTTGTTGTGGGTTTGTTTGTTTGTTTTTTGAATATACTGATATTGAAGAGGCTGTGGGGGAAAAACAAATAAAAAAGTAATAGTATTTTTGTGAAAAGGGACTTTCTAAAAATTCTAAAATTCCAAACAAATTTTCCTCTAATTCTAACTTCTGATGCCAGGGTTGGTTACATGAGGTAAAAGTTTGGAGAAAGAAAAGGGGAGATAGAACTTGCTTGTGACACCACCACACAAAGCAATCAATCCAAATGTGAACATTTCCCCTTCCCTAGCCCATCAGTCCTCCTCCATCAAGCAAAGACCATCATTTTCCCCCAAATCCTCACCATCCCCCTATGATGGGGGAAAAACCCTGGTTTTCTTCTTTACCATTTTTGACAGTCAGAAAAGCAAAGCAAGCCCCTGAGTTCAAGAGGGCTCACTGTTGGGGAGAATGTAACATCTAAAGAAACAGAGAGTATTTTGTAAAACATACAAGTGTACTTAGCCAAAAATCTACTTACATTTTTATACAGCTGAGGAAATCTACTTCCCAAGTAGAACACAGAGGATACAGAGCCACAAATGAGGCCTGACATTTCAATCATATCGAGAGAGTTCTGAAAAAGAAAAGAATATCTATTTTGGCAAGAATGTTTTCAGGCATTTCAGAGGATTAACCCGAGAGTCCACTGGATGATTTTTCTGGACAGAACTCTTTTCAAAGCAGGTCAGTGCTGCTCTTCAAATGAGCAAAGAGGGCTGGGAAGGGTTTAATCTTCATCTCTCAACAATGCACGCTGCTGCGTCATAGCCAGGACCGAGATCAAACCTGGTGCTGGGCTCTGGGAGACAACACTAATATCAATCCAGTCCTCCTGCTCAAAAAGCCTGGGCACAATAATTCAAAACAAAACTAAGAACTGCAGCTAAGGCCGCTAAAAAAATGAATCATCCTGTCTGGAGAAAGCAAACTAGTCATTTTTCACAGTTTAGGAGTTGTTAGTTTTCACACTCTGGCTGTGTTTGGAAAATGAGCTGCTCCCCTGCTGGGCAATGTTGCTGGATTACAATTATTTTACTGGCACTAGTATGGAGGCCAGAAAATTGCTAGGATAGCCTGTGAACTTTCCTGCTGCAGTGACAGCAGCAGCAGGTACAATTGGAATTTTCCACTTGTATTGATTCCACTTGTGAAGGTGTAGTCTCTACGTGGATGTCTACAGCACCTGAGACAGGCAGAGAGGCAACACACATCCATGTTGTTTTGCAGGGCAGCAAACAACCCAAGGGACAGAAAAAGCCCAAAATACAGAAAGAAGCAATGTTATAACTTCTTTCTTTTGGGGTGTGTGGTCCATATTTAAGAAAAAAAATCCTCATAGTGCTCCCTCGATGATTTCTAAACCATTGCTAAAATCATTCACCAAATTCCTTTACAGCTCAGTGTCTTTTCAAGACACTTTGGGGTGGGATTTTTGGGGGGGTGGAAGCAGGTAAGAACTTACATTACTCCTTTTGATTCCTCTGTTCTGGTCCTGGTTTTTCAATACCAGCTGGCAGAGGAACACACCACACAGTGCTACCCACACCAGGATCCAGGTGATCCAGGAACTCTTCAGGCTGTGGCTGCCTGGAAGGACATACAAACAAATTAGCTGAAAAATAACATCTGCTGTTGATTTAAGGCAACTTTTTGTTTGCAGTATAAACATGTAAATTTCAAGGTCGGATTTCATGTATCTTTTTCTTGGCAGCAAAATCTTCCTCCTCCTTCTGGGCTCTGTGCCCACCCCTGCTCACAATCATCCTTGTGCTGCCTCTGTGTGCAGCAAGGGAGGGGAGCAGGACAGGAAAGGGAGAAAACTCCGTACATGGGCATTGCTACTGAGAGAAAAATACTTTCAGACTCAGCTTATCTCTTATGTTAACTCCCAATTGTTTCCTATTAAATAACAGTAAACAGTAAACCAGACAAGTGCTAAGCACCATAGCCTGTCATGGTTTCTTTCAGCACCTCTCCATTACAAACTGCAGAAGCCAGGGTATCTGAAATTCAAATTAACAAAAATAAGCTAAATATCTAAGCTCAGTGGTGTCTGTGGTTAGGTAGAGACCAAGCCTTACCCAGACTCCCATTTAGCAGAACTCCAGACACCTACAAGAGAGCTGGAGAGTGGCAGAGAAGCCCAGCAAGCACTGGAGCATCCTCTGCAGCTCCAAGGTGCTGGGGACCTCCCTTTTTAGCCTGCTGGGCAGGCATCTGCTTTGCTTCAGCTTTTTGTTACCTCTGCACCCTGGATTTTCTTTGATACTTTTTTGGGTTTTTTTCCCCAGATCAATGAGTTTATGTTTTGGTTTTTGATTTGATAGAATGTGACCAGAGCTTTCTGACTTCCCTTCCAGTGCCCAAAGGAGTCCATCCACAGGCTGAACACTACAACCACCCCCAGGATTTCATGAAGCACAACTCAGGTAATTTCATTCCTCTTGAATGTGGGTTTTAACTCTATGGATTGAAACAGATCACGGGAAGATGTCAAGGTATTTTATGCTACAAGCAAATAAAGCTCCATTTCAATCATCACAGGGGAAACTAACTAAACCACACAAAGAAATAATGCTGGCTTTCAGCTCACACTTATATTTTGATAGCTGTAAGTAGACAGTAAAGCCATGGAGTAAGTTAAAATATGGAACCAGATTCCACAAAACTACTGCATTTTTTATGTAGCTATAAACCAAAAGCACTATAAGGAAAATATATATATGGGTATTCTGTGGGTATGAAAAGAGAAAGGCAGCAAGGCAGAGGAGAGAAAGTGTAGGGCTTTCAGTGAGCCTGAGAAAAGTGGGAATAGGCCAGAATTAGTGCACTCTGGGTTTTGATCCCTCTGAAAAAACTTTATTTAAACACTGTAGGAAACATGGAGGCAGAAAGTCTGCTACATAATGGGGAATGGTTTAATTGTTAAGAACCCTTACGTTTTGTCATCTTCAGATTCTTGAGCTTACAGTAGACAAACTGTGAAATCAGAATGTTCTCCATGTTAACATAAAAAATGGCAGTGACAATCTGAAAGAGAAGATAGGTTTGTTTCTTCAGGATACAAATAGTTCAAAATACCTTCACCACATGGACATTTTGCTTCATAATCATAATGTGAGTGACAAACACCAAAGCTCTGCCAAAAAGAAGAGAAAGCTTCCCAGTACAAAACTGCTGCAGATGGATAGAATAGCTGATCCTTTTCCATAGCAGAAATTCCTACCTGGGCAGACTGAGAAAGCCTTCCTGCCCAGAAGTTCCAGTCTGCTCCTCCTGGTTGTCCAGAACTGATCTCACTGAGTGCTTCTTCCCTCAAGAAGACAAACCTGGTATTCACACTTCCCTTTCCATAGTGGGGAGATGGAACTATCAGTGCTGCACATTAAGCTGTAAAAGAAAAGACAGCTCTGTCCATCTCCAGCTTGTGAAAACTTCTGCAGGTGCCTGCCACATCTCTCTCCTCTATTAATTAAGAGTTAAAAATGAAACCCAAAGGTTTCAGACACAATTAAGGTATTGCTGAAAATGAGATAAGCCCTCCGCCCTTAATTTAGAAAATTTATTTTCAAATTACTCAGACATTAACAGCTTTGGACCAGTATTTCCCTGTTTAAGAAACAGAGATCTTTAAAAAACAAAAAAACAACAGCAGCAAAAGAAGTTTAAAGAGTGGCTGCCCCAAACCAGTTTATGTATCACAAGCTGAACACCACAACTGCCATCTCCCCCTCTTTGCTCTTACTTTGAAGTTGAAATGTAACTCAGAATTCCTCACTTCTCTCCAAATGTTAATTATAAGCTTGAAATGATTCCTTTAACACATAAGAGGAGCAATCTAAATAGATGGCAAATTATACATGACTTATTTTATGGAGGGCAGATCAGTAAACAGAACACAGAATTATTTTTTTTTCCCCAGAAAAAAATCGCTGGGAGATACTAAGTCATCCCAGAGTTTAAAGAAGCAGTTTTAAAAGGATAAACTGAAAAGCAGGAATATTGACAGATTACTTGACTTGGCAGCTGGTTTGTTAAACAACAACCTGTGAAGTTGGTGAGGTCTCCAGGTATCCAACAGAGCAGAAAGTCCAAAGACAGTGCTTGTCCCACTCCTCCACTCTGACCAGCCATGGAGATTTGTCTGGCAATAATTCCAGAAGTCAGTGTAAACTCACATAAGCAAAAAACGTTTAACAAGCTCAGACATACATTTTTTTTCAAAATCTGAATAAAGAAAGGCTAAAACCTCAAATCTCAAAAGACCTATCCCAGCAGTGCTCCACTCACCTTTTGAAGAGCTCACCGTGTCTTACTCCAACACAACAAAAGGCTCAAATCACCACCTCATTACTGCTTTCATGTGCTCCTTTTTTGCAGCCTGCACTGAAATGCCACTTTCTGGACAGCAGAACTATGCCATAAGCATTTTATACCAGCCTTTAAAACACTGAGATAAGAAAAATGCTGTTATTTAGCATAGGAGGGCTACAAATGAATGAAGCTGCTGAAAGACCTGGAGTGTACACTGAGACCTCACCACCAGAGAACTGTTATTCAGATTCACTGTGAAGCAGCCCCAAACTTGGGTCCCTGTCTTGATGAACTCCCATGTCCAGTTCTGGGTCCCTCAGCTCAGGAAGGAGATTGAGGTGCTGGAGCAGGTCCAAAGGAGGCAACTGGGCTGGGGAAGGGACTGGAGCACAGATCCTCTGAGGAGAGGCTGAGGGAGCTGGGGGTGTTGAGGCTGGAGAAGAGGAGGCTCAGGGGAGACCTCATCACTCTCTCCAACTCCCTGAAAGGAGGTTGGAGCCAGGGGGGGGTTGGGCTGAGATCAGTGGGACAAGAGGGCACGGACTAAAGAATTTTTTCCTAATATCCAACCTAAACCTCCCCTGGCAGAGCTTCAGCTCTGCCAGGGGAGGTTTAGGTTGGATATTAGGAAAGGATTTCTTTCTGGAGAGGGTGCTCAGGCATTGGAATGGGCTGCCCAGGGAAGGGGTGGATTCTCCATCCCTGGAGCTATTTCAAAAGAGCCTGGATGTGGCACTCAGTGCCATGGGCTGGGAACCACGGGGGGAGTGGAGCAAGGGTTGGACTTGATGAGCTCTGAGGTCCCTTCCAACCCAGCCCATTCTAGGATTCTGTGATTCTAAGGTGACAGTTTTACTGTGACCCCCTCTTTCAGCTGACATTTCTGAAGCCCAGCAGCTTCCCACGAGTGGTTTTATTTTGCTGGATTCCCATGGCCCTTTTACCACTCCAGTAAATGATATCCTGCTTACAGGGACAGACTGTGGAGTCAATCTCATTTTGGTTGGGGCACTTCCACCTGCTGGGAGCATTTATTCTTTTCCTTTGCCATCTCCCACCTCCAGATCAGAAACTTGAAGCCAGCCCCAGCAGCTGATGCAGCTCTACCAAAGTGCTAACTCCTGGGCTGCTCCTCACCTCCTCCCTGCCCAAATTCCTTTGGCAGGAGGCAGCAGAGCAGTTTTGGTGACAAGAGGTGTGGTTTAAATAACCCCTGAGCCAGTTTCTGCTGCAAGTGTGCCTGTGTGTGCACACACATCTCAGGGTGGAGAAGATAAGGGAGAAGAGGTGATTTATTCTCATTTGCTGTAAGTGGCAGAGATTAGTGTCAAGTCAGTACAACAGAACAGTACATCAAGCTCATTTGTCAACCACCAAATATTGTTGCAAACATGAGCAACATGCTTCCCTGGCATATTATATCTGCATTATGCAGATAGAGAAACATATCCAAGATAAAATAAATAAAAAAAAAAGAAAAGAAAAAGAAAAAAAAAAAAAAAAGGCAGCTTTTGCAAAAGGCTTCAGGCAAGATTACTGGTGTCTGAAGCTGAAGACTGCTTAAGACTTTAAACTTGTGGTAGTGCAGCAAACAGAAAGCAGACAATGGGAATCAGCCCTGTGACAACACTCCAGCACTCCCACACATTCCCAACACATTCTTCCAGGAGATGCCAAATCCATGGTGTTCCATTTACACACAATCTCCTGCTCTCTGCTGGGGAGATATTGAAAGCATGTGTATGCAGCTAGGGAGCCATCGTGCCTGGACCCAGAGTCAGTCTCAGAAGTTTATTTCTGCCTCCGTTTTCACCCCCTGCAAATCCACAAATCCCTTTACCAGTGCTGAATATCCTCTGTGAAAAGGCCTCTGCATGCAGACTGATGCTTCACAGCACAGTTATTTCCAATCTCCTCAACAAACCTGCCAAATTCAAAGAAATAAATACAGCCAGTGTGAAGAAGGCATTAACCATACGATGCTTCTTTATATTTATTGCTTACAGAAGGGAAGTTTGACTTCCCAGGAGGAAAACCACTCTGTGGCCCATCACACCCATTGGCTCTTCACAAATATGCAACACTCCAGATTTGTGTCACTGTAGAATTTTAGTCTGAGATTGTGTCAGACTGAGACTGCCAGCTACACACTCCAACCATGATGATTTCATGATTCTATCTGCTACAGGGTAAAGGAAACCAAGCAATTTGTTTGCTCTTAAGGCCAAAGCTCTGATTTTCATGTTCAACATTCTGCCAATAAATAGAGTGTACTTTCCTTAGGGGTACTAGCCCAGGTTCTGAACACTCTCCTTGCACTTACAGAACATAAATATAACCTTGCTTTCCATTCAGCTGTTTTCAGGATAATGTTAGGAAAAGAAATCACTTCTGACTCAGATGCCAGAGGAGCTCCAAGGTCTACTTGATCTAGGCATCCCACCAGACTAACTAGTGATTCAACAGGCAGTCAAACCATTTGTCTTATTCAGTATCCCAGAGCAAAGGCAGAAAGAATAAGAAACTTACAGAAGGCAAATGTTAGGCACTCCCACCCCCAAAATCCCCCAGCTGAAATGCAGTGTTACAACACAGTTTAAACTTTGAAGCGAGGGAGGGTTGGGTTTGACTTTAACAATTTTTTTTCCTGTAGCCAATTATAATAAATCTGGGTATTTTTTTCCTGCTGAAATTCTAATCCAATTTGAAATGTGAATATTTACTCTACCATATCAGAGAGCACAGTCCCCAAAGGCCTGGTGTCTGTGGGACAGGGACTGGAAGGTCCTGCCAGGGCAGCCCTCCTGCAGTGGCACAGGCTGGAGGCACCCTCATCCTGCCTTCAGATCTTTATAAAGTTTCACAGAGTTTGTTTTCCTACAGCATCATTAACTGTAAAGTTAGGACTCACCTTGTAGTCACGGAGGAACCTGCTTTTTCTTTTCATGAACCTCAGATACCTGGGGTGTTAAATGCTGGAACAAGTTTTCTGCAGCAACTGGCTGCCTCTCAGAGCTGTCATCATTGGACCTCAGCTAATTAAACCACAGAAAAAAGAACATGTATTCAGACACTGAGAACTGACCTCAGCATTTTAGATATATTCAGCTTATAGTGGTGAAGGTATTTAACTTTGTAGCCATCTTCAAAAAGAATTTTTAAAGTTTAAAAACAAAAGTTGTGTAAGTGAGTAAGCTTTCCCACTCTGGGGCTCTGCAGGTGAGCAAGGCTTTATCAGCCCCTAAAAAGGGGGAAGAATCAGAGCACACACACTGCTTAGGCAGCTTTTAGGCATGAGCTTTCACTTGTAAACATTGTACCAAAACCTTACACATTTTATTAAGCTTCATCCCAAAATGCCCATTTGAACATATTAAAAAAATAGGTCAGGTATAAAATAATAATAAATACATAAATAAATAATATATTGAACATGTTATTTGAAAACCATGTCTGACCACTGTGATTGCAGCTGGATTCACACCTGCCAAAGTCCTCTTGCAAGATCAAGGGCTGTGTGGTAGCAAATCTAAACAAGGCAATTCAGACCCAACCACCTGACCCTGTGCTACATCCTGCTCCAAAACCCTGCAGCTATTATGGAAAACCAAACAGTTTAAAAAGTGGTAGGAATTAGACAGGCCACTTACACTTCCCAGATGACTGAAGACTTGAGCTTTGGCCTCCTGCCACACAGCACACTTCACACATTGGAAGCATGTGGGTTTCCTTGGGCTGCTCTTACTTCACACTCATGCAGAATAATGTTTGTGCTGATGGGCCTTGTGATTGTGTTTTTTTAATCTTACAATAACTGCTATTTTTCTTAAATCCCCAGAAAAAACCCAGTAAGAGCCTGATCTCCTCAGCCAGCAGCTGGAACAAGTGGCACAGAAAAATGGCATCAGGTATTTTAACACCTGGAGTGGCTGTGGCTCATCAGCATATCCCCTTCACCCCCAAAAATATGTTTTCTGACACCAAAGTGCTTAGTAATGACAGTTTTAGCTCAAATGACTAATGGTGTTTGAGCCAGACCAACAGAGGTGGTCCCTCCCCCAATACAGAGCCTTGCATAGAGATTTGAATACTTCTGCAATATTAAAAAAAAAACCAGACCCCAACACACTTTTCTTTTGTTGCATTAAAGCTTTGCACCTGAAAGCAGGTTAAGAAGATTGCTATGACATTTTTTTTCTTTGATAGTATTTAAGTTGTCAATGAGGAGAAAAGAAAATAATATTAAAAGGTGATTTATGTCCCTGTAACAATTGCTCTCCTGTAACCTCAAACTCCTTCTTAGATTGCTGCTCAAATACAAGTTACTACCCGTTGGGAAACTTACAGTAAAGGTGTTTGTTATTTTCACAGAAGAGTTAACTTGGAACCTTGACATCCACCTTTCTGAAAAGGTTTAGTGTTTGTCTAGCTAGAAATAAAAATGTTAAGGTGTAAGATACCTACTAATAATTAATCAGCAGCTCCAGAGTCCTATCTGGACATTCTTTTTCTTCTTTTAACCCCTGATTCTGGAGTAGAAAATGTGCAAACAGAGGCAGTCAGCGATTTAAAAGTGAAACCTACTTCCTTCAGCTCCAGAGGAGGAACAGCAAACTGTCCCGGGAACTTTTTTCCCTGGAACTTGGGAGCCTCATCACAGACTTTCTGCTGCTTCCTTGCCCCCTCCAAGCTGCTGGGAACATCCATGTGCTCTGCCTGCTGCATGTCGGTGGGTGTCAAACGGGAAGACATCACAAACCCGGTGTAAAAATGCCAGATTTGTGTGTTTGGCAGGTCTGCAAGATCTCTAAGTAGCAGCTCCCAGCAGCCCGAAGCCCGAAAGGCTGTTCAGTGCTGTGGGATCTACACTTCAATTATTCCTGGGGAAAAGAAAAAAGCGGAGCTAAGCTAAAGGGTGATTCGGGGATGCTTCAAACACATCCCAGGACCAACCCGCTCTCTGTTTTGTCTCCAACTCTTCCCCAAAAACATTTTTACACCGAGCTGTGGGTGCTGCCCGGGTGATCCCGCACGGCCAAGAGCCCGAGCGCACGGAAAAACCCTTCCAACTTTTATAAGAAAAGCACCGCAAGGAAACGCCGTTCTTCAGGAGGCACCAGATGTAAATATAACTCCAGATGTAAATATAACACCAGATGTAACTATAACCAGATGTAAAATAACTCCTGGGGAGCAGGAACCCTTTGGGGAAGGTGGCTCCGGGACACTTTGCTCCCCGTCCCCGGGGTCTGTCCCCAGCACCCCCGCAGGGGACAGCGCTCGGGCAGCCGAGGAGAAGCGGGGAAAGCGGCGTTAAAAAGGCAGAAAAATGAAGGTTTCCAGGCTCTTTGGGGTTCCACGCACACCGCCCAAACCTGCCGGGAGTGTGAGGGAAGCCAAGGCAATGCCCCGGGGACAAGAACAGACCTGGAGAGGGGTTCTGCTGCTCCGGGATCCACCTCACGCCTCACCCCGCCGCCCGGGAAGACCCTGAGGAGATGGAGGGACGGAGGGAGGGAAGGGGGCAGCCCCGGCACCACAGCCACCCCGGGAAGGAGGAGTGCGGAGCACACACACCCCAGCAAAGACCCGGCCGGTGGCGGGGAGGAAGAGGAGGAAAGGGCCGGAGGAGCTTTGGGAAGGGAGGTCCGGGCGGCCCTCGCTCCCTCCCCTTCCCCCGCGGCCGCCATCGGGCGCCTCAGCGCGGGGTCGGGGCGTCCTCTGGCGGCCATGGCGGGAGCCGTCCCGGGCGTTCATCGCCTGACAGACCCCCAGCCCTGAGATCAGGGGGGAAAGAGGGGAATCATCCCGAGGAAAGGGGTTGGAGAGCGGCTTGAGGCCCGGAGGCTGAGGCTGCAGGAGGCAGCGGTGCTCCCGGGGAGGAGGAGATGGCGGTCACACGGCTGTGCTGGTGCCGAATTTCTGGGAAGGGGTGGGGGGTTAGCAGCACATGCAGCCCCATACGGCCCAATAACCGTGGTGTTTTGAAGAGTTAAGCAGTGAAGTCAGTGGTCCTGCCTTCCTTTTATACAAAATCATCCCTTTCGGGCTTCTGTGTGTCTCGGGGGAGAAGCAGAGAGTCTGACAGGAGGAGGCCCCCTCCCTGCCATTACCAGAGGGGTGAATGGCTGCGTGAGCCCCTTCCCTGTTCCGGACGCCACCAACCACCATGGGGACATTTTTGCTGCTCTGTCCCTGAGCCTGGGCAGCTCTGAGATGTCACCTTCCCTTTGCTGGGGGATGGCAGTGATCCCCCAGGCAGGGAGGGCTCTGTGTCCCAATGGAGCTGTGTGGCCAGCGCTGCTCCTCAGGGTGCCGGGACCAGAGGTGTTGAAAATCTTTGCTGGTGACAAGGACAAATTTTCTGATGGCACCAAACTGTGTGGTGGGGTCAACAGGCTGGAGGGAAGGGATCCATCCAGAGGGACCTGGGCAGGCTGGGGAAGTGGGATGGGGAAAACTGCTCCAAGTCCAAGAAGGCCAAGTGCAAGGTTCTGCAGCTGGGCTGAGGCGATCCCAGTACGGGTTGAGAGGAGAAAGGATTTGAGGACAGCCCTGAGGAGAAGGACTCAGGGGGTGGTGGCCCAGAAGCTCAAGGTGAGCCCTCAGTGTGTGCTGGGAGCCCAGAAACCAACCAGGTCCTGAGCTGGATCCACAGAGAGTGCTCGAGGGAGGGGATTCTCCCCCTCTGAGATCCCACCTGGAGTTCTGTGTCCAGGTCTGGAGTCCCCAGCACCAGAAGGCCAGAAAACTCCTGGAATGTGCCCAGAGCAGAGGCACTGAAATGCTCAGAGGGCTGAGCAGCTCCCTGGGAAGCCAGGCTGAGGGATTGGGGTTGTTCAGCCTGGAGAAGAGGAGGCTCCCAGGTGAGCTCAGAGCAACCTCCCAATATCTGAAGGGGCTACAAGAAAGCTGGGAAAGCTTTGGACACGGGGGTGTAGGGAGAGGGCAAGAGAAATGGGTTAAAACTTGGAGAGGGGAGATTGAGGTTGGACATTAGGAAGAAATTCTTCAGTTTGAGGGTGATGAGACCCCGGTTCCTCAAGGAATTTGTGGCTGCCCCATCCCTGGGAATGTTGAAGGTTGGATGGGGCTGATGGGAGGTGTCCCTGGACATGCAGGGGGTTTGATCTTGATGATCTTTAAGGTCCCTTCCAATCCAAACCATTCTGTGATTCTATGCATGGAAATGATACAGCTGAGGGAGGGCTTTGGACATGGGGGGGATAGGGAGAGGACAAGGGAAATGGGTTAAAACTGGAAGAGGGGAGATTTAGGTTGGACATTAGGAAGAAATTCCTTAATTTGAGGGTGCTGAGCCCCAGGTTTCCCAGGGAAGCTGTGGCTGCCCCATCCCTGGCAGTGTTGAAGGTTGGATGGGGCTTGGAGCACCCTGGGCTGTGGGAGGGGTCCCTGCCCATGGCAGGGGTGGCACTTTAAGGTCCCTTCCAACCCAAACCATTCTGTGATCCTATGATCTTTGCAGGATGTATACTTTTGGGACAAGACTATTTTCAAATATATTGATATGGAAGTGTTGTATAATTTACTGCATTTTTAATACACTTTCACTTTTTACTCTGGTCTCAGGCACATCACTGCAGCATTACTGCAGGCTGGCTAATTAACAGAGGGCTGGGAGGCTGATTAAAGGCAGGCTGGGGTGAGGGCATTGTTCTGCTTTAATTGCTGCTCAAGCAATGATTCAGTGTTGGCTTTGGCAGCCGAGCAGCATTTCTCTGGCACTGCAAAACTCCCAGTTCATGGCCACGAGCCTCATCTGCTGTTGATGGGCAAAAGCCTGCAGATCCATAATATATTTTTGCAGCATAAGGGCTTGTGGAAGGAACTTGTTTTGTTCTGTGCCTTTGGCTGATAGGCTGGGGTGGTGTTTGTTGTTACAGAGCCTGCTGGCTGGAGTCTCCTCATCTGTGTGGACAGAACTGTGGCTGGGGCAGAGCAGGAGAAGAGGGGAGGAGGTTGGAAGGAGCTGTTCCTGCTGTAGGACCCCAGAGAACCTCTCAGTGCCTGAAGAAAAGCCCTCAGTGTGAGTAACCCCTGTGTTATCCACCCCAGAGTGGGATGTGAGCATGAAGTATGCAAGGGCAGCACCTGGGGAAGCCATGCAGGTGGCTGGAGAGGATGAAACAATCTACAGAGGAGGTGAACAAAATTGGAGTAAACAGGTAATGGAACCTGGGAAGGTGTTGGTGCTCTTGGTGGCCCTGGCCAGCCTCACCTTGGGCTTCCACCTACACCTGCTTGGAGAGTTCAGCTCAAGCTGAGACCCTCAGGCCTGGGTGGACCCTTCATGCAAGCTTCCATCCATCCATCCATCCATCCATCCATCCATCCATCCCTGTTTCCTGGACTTTTGACCTATGTTATAGCCTTGCCACCAGTCCTGTCTCTGTCCTTGTCCCCTTTTGCCCCTGCCTGGACTCCCTGGGTATATCTGGGGCTTGGTTCACTGCCTGACTCTCCTGGGGCTGTTTGGGGGTGATGTTGTTGTTATTTATTTTATATAAATAAAAAAAATGAGAAAAGTGAGAAGCTGAAAGAGGTGTTTGCTCTGCTGAGCCCTGCTGGTGAGGGCTGAGCCCCCTCTCTGCTCCTGGTTTGCAGTGCCTTAGGACACTGGTGAAGGAGGTTTGAAGATTTTTATTATTTAAGTCAAACCCACACATAGCATTAAACACATTAAACACATGCTGATGATTAGATGTAAGTTGCTGCCTTCCAAAGAGTCAATACATTTGAAATATTTAGGGTTAATTGTAAGGAAAAAGGATAAAGTAGCAATTTATACGTGGAAAACCACCATAGAGAAACCTCCAAAATCCTTCAGGACCCTGGAAACATTTTTAGAAACAGAGGTTGGAACTCAGAGGTTTATCCAGGCCACTTGCTGCCTCTGCTCCTGGAATGTGTGCATCTTCTGTGGCACGAGTTGCAGTTTGTGACATCTGCTTTAAAAAACTGAATGAAGAGAGGATAATGTGGTGAAAGACAGCCAATTATTTCATAATGTAATCTACATTAAAAACTGGTGTGCAACATTATATATTTATGGGTACAATTTTGTTCTACTGTCACATAACAAGATGAATAATACATTATTTCAAGAACTTGTCATTAAGTGAATATCTTTGTTGCCTTGCCATTAAAATAAAGAAGTCCTCAGTCTGTGTGTATGCATCACATTAACCCTTTTCTGGGAGCAGAATGTGGAGGGAGGGAAGGTTCTATTGGACTGCAAATCTGAAGTAGAATTTATAATTTTTAAGGTGAAATAGTGGCAATGAAGTTAATCTGAGCTATTTGAAGACATTCAGGAAGACTGTTTTTCTTTTTCTGCTAATGAGATGTGATAAATGGAACAGATACTGGATTTTAGACAAGAATGTGTTGTGCTCTCTTACTCTCTCCATTGTCAGAATATTATTTTGGTCACCACTATGAAGGAATTTCTTTGCAGAATTAATGAAAATTGGGGAAGATTTATTTAAGCATCAGAAAACTTCCAGGTAATGCTGGAAGTTGTGTTTGGCCAGTTTTGACTCCAGAATTCCAGTGTTGTAAGTAGAATTTCAGTGCCTTCAACCTCAACCCTGCTGTGAGTTTCTGGCTCTGGGAAATGGAGCCAGGAACAATTGCAAACTGTATTTTGGGTGGGTTTTAATCTTTTCCCATGTCTTTTCTTTCTTTAATTCTTGTCATTCCCCAATGAGTGGGGACCATCTGTTTGCAGTCTGATGAGGAAGACAGAAGGGGCAATCTCACTTGATGATTAGGAGAAAATCTCCTTTATGGTTGAAGTCAGGCTGGATATAGGAATTTCAGACCACAGCCTGAATTCCTGTCTTGCTCCATGAGTAGCCCTGCTAAGGAAAATAAAGACAAGAAAACCCTAGTGCAGTTAGGTGATGGTGTAGTGGCTCAGAGATGAGCCCTCCATGTAGATGGGATGAGTTTGCACCTTTCCAAAGGAAGATTAAACTTGTCTGAAATACCATTTATTTCAGAATGCATTTATCTGATTTTTTTTCTTTTTTTTCTGTTTTCTGCCTAACAGGTAATTGACAGCAAAATTGAATCACTCTACAACTGAGCTGAACTTGAAAGCTGGAGGCTGAGTTTTCCATTCCTGAGTTTCAGTGCAATGTGTACACCTCACTGTTTGCTGGGGGAAACCAGGAAATGGCATTTTGGACACACAGGGTGAGGTGTTGTTGACTTGTGACTCTTTTTGGTGCAGATTTTTCAGTCTGTGAGAGACCCTTGGTTTCTGTGCCATCTGTTTCCAAAGCTCAGGGATTGGGTTGCACACTGGAGCCCCTGTGGTTGGCTTCGTGTCATTGCTGAGGAGCAGGAGGTTCTCAGGCCAGGGGAAATGTTTAAGGAAAAAAACTCAATAGGTATACAGGTACCACCCCAAAAAAAAACCCTACTTCACCCCCCAAAACACACCCAAACTAACCAAAAAACCCAAATAACCCTGTGGGCTTCAGCAGCACACAGCTGCTCCCTGATGGCCCAAATGAAAAAAAATATAAATAAAAAAAATGAGAAAAGTGAGAAGCTGAAAGAGGTGTTTGCTCCAAAAGGAGATTTTTGAGCTGGCAAAGAATCAAGAAGCCAAACATGGCAAGCAAACAGCAAGCTGCTGTCCTGTCTCTGATGGAGCAGGAACAAGTCCTTGGCTACTGGGTGAATTCCTAATTATGAAGTGTTGAAAAGCTTTGCTTAGGGAAGTGAGATCAGAACATCAGAACAAACATCAGATGTGCCTAGACCTGACAGGTCCCACCTCAGTGTAAGAAGGGAGGTTAAATAACCTCCTGAGGACTTTCCAAGCCTCCATTTCTGTGATTTTGTACTTGCTCACTTGTTTATGGAGAGGATTTCTCCTACAAATCTAATAAACAAAACCTTGTCCTGTAAAGGGGTTTACACAGCCCTGTTAGTGATAGGTAATGACAGCTGATAATAATTAATTCATTCAAACAACTTCTCCTGTGAGGTGCTGCCTTGTTTAGTTATTTAGCTATTTAGTTATTTAGTTATTTAGTTATTTAGCTATTTAGCTATTTAGCTATTTAGTTATATTTTTTCTGACTGGTTTCCTTAAGCCACCACTTAGCTGTGATGCCAGCATTGACATCAGAGTTCCTGCTGGAAGTACTGCTCCTCTCACCTGCCTTCCAAAGCACTGTGCTCATCTCAGAGGTGTAGCATTCACTTCTGAAGCATCTGAATGGATGTTTTGGGTGGGTTTTTTTAAGTGCTGTGGCATCTCTCCATAGCCAGGAGGAGAAACCCTTGCAGCAGAGAGGTGTGAGCACTTTGTAGCTCTTTCTTGTAAGTCTGCACAAATGCCTCTATTAATTTGGAATGTGGATCCCAGCTACAGATTATTTCAGAGAGTAGGTGTTTAATATTAATAATAATCACTGTTAGCTGGATGTTAGCTGGATGCTGTGCCAGAGCCTCCCCAGTAAGAGGCACTGGGATTGATCCCATTGCTGAGCCTGTAACTGGAGGCAGCTGAGAGCAGCACATCCTCATGGTCACTTATCAATGCTGCTTTTCCTTCCTGCTCCTAGGATCCTTTTAGGCTTCTGGCTCTTAACCAGGAGCACCCAGTGGAAGAGGAGCTGGGGTCCAGCATGGTTTTACTGCCTGGGAGTAGCTGCCTTTGGTCTCACAGGGTAAGTCCTCTTGAGTTTCTGCTCCCTGGGACAGAATACAAGGGTTACTTGGGCTGTGTCTCAGCACTTTTATTCATTTGCTCTGGTTATCATTTACAAAACTTCTCCTTAAGGCAAATGCAGATTTCAGCCCAGCTGGGGCTTGCCAAGTAAGAAAACTGACCAGAAAACTCAGAAGTAAAATAAATAAATAAATAAATAAAAATGCTGTAAATTGTCAAAGTACTCCTCGACTTGCAGAGCTCGTGACTCCAGTGGCACAACTCCAGCACTCAATACTCTGCTTGGTACAGGATATAAAGAACTCAGCAGTGGAGTTATGCAGCTCAATTAGCCCAGCTCATAAACTATGCAGCTCAATTAAGGAAGCCCTGGATGTGGGGAAGCAAAGGGGTGGAAATAAGATGCCTGAAGTCATAAAACATGCAGCTCAGTGGGAAGGTGATGCAGGTGGGTAATGCAGGAGTGTTACCTGAGGCAGGCTGGGACAGGGGCTCTGCACCTCTGTGGTAAAAACCACTGGGCTGGGTCTGCAGCTTGGCCTTCCAGCAAGGGAGGCTGGGGGGTGTCTGAAGTGCTCCAGAGGGACCTGCAGTGACATTTGTTTGTTGCCTCTGAGGCAACTTGGGGTGGGTCTGCAAAAACAGCAGTGGTGAGAGTCTGCATAGTGCTGGTTGTGAAGGTTGAGTTCTGTTGGTTTTTTTTTTTTTCTCTTTTCTTTTTTTTCTTTTTTTTCTTTCTTTTTTCTTCTTTTTTTTTCTTTTTTTTCTTTTTTTTCTCTTTTTTCTTTTTTTCTTTTTTTCTTTTTTTTCTTTTTTTCTTTTTTTCTTTTTTTCTTTTTCTCTTTTTCTTTTCTCTTTTTTCTTTTTTCTCTTTTTCTCTTTTTTTCTCTTTTTTCTCTTTTTTCTCTTTTTTCTCTTTTTCTCTTTTTTCTCTTTTTTCTCTTTTTTTCTCTCTTTTTTTCTCTTTTTTTTTCTTTTTTTCTGTTTTTTTCTCTTTTTTCTCTTTTTTCTCTTTTTTCTCTCTTTTCTCTTTTTTCTCTTTTTCTCTCTTTTTCTCTTCTTCTTCTTCCTTCTTCTTCTTCTTCTTCCTTCTTCCTTCTTCCTTCTTCTTTTCCTTCTTCCTTCCTTCCTTCTTCCTTCTTCCTTCTTCCTTCTTCTTCTTCCTTCTTCCTTCTCTTCTTCTTCTTCCTTCTTTCCTTCTTCCTCTTCTTCCTCTTCCTTCTTCTTCTTCCTTCTTCCTCCTCTCCTCTCCTCCTTCCTCTCCTTCTTTTTATTTTTCTTTTATTTCTTTTTCCCGTTTCTGACAGACTTTACCAAGGAGATGGCAGGTAGCTGCACAGCAGATGTTGCCTTTTGTGATGCAGATGAGGCTTTGGGAGCAGTGCAGCTGCTAATGAGCTCTGGGCCTTGTTACAAGGTAGGGCTGCCAGGCAATAGCCACCTACCCACCTGCCCACCAGCAGCTCCAGTGCTCAGGCAGGGTCCAGCTCCCCAGAGAAAAGGGGTCAAATCCTAGAGTTTTTAAGCTTCGTTCAGGGAAAACCTTCTTTTTTTTTAATTTCAGGAGGTTTGGCTTTGTCTGGGAGGCAGGGTTTGGCCTTTAGAAATAAGCAGCAATTCTAGAAGTGTCAAACAGGATTGGTTGTGCTTTGCCAGTAAAGGGAGTGTAAGCAATACTTAGTATGGAAAAAAAATAATTTAGAGTTGTTAGAAAGAGCTTTAGTAATTAGTATGGAATTTGATAGATATCTTAGGTTAACTTATAAATTTTTTTTATATGGCTGAACAGTTTACAGTCCTGAATAATGCACTTAATGTCTGAAACTGTGCAATTACACTAAATATTGAGCTACTGCCAGACAAATGCATGGCCCAGAAATCCTTCTTGTTACCTCATCTATGTAGAAACCAAAAATTGCCTTCATAAATGTCCATGTCATTATCTGCTGCTCTGTCTGGGACAGCAAATGGCCTTAAGGTAAGCTGAAGAAAGAGAGAGAATAAAAGCCTATAGATCCTTGTAATGACACTAGGAGTCTCTCCATTAACTTCAGTTGGGTTTGAGAGGCTTTGGTATTTCTGGAGTGAAATATTTGATCCTCACAGTGCAGGAACACCAGGATGTTTTTACCTGAAGGGGTAAAAAAAAAAAAATAAATTGGTGTCTCTGTTATGGTGGAGGAAACATGGCCTGGAAATGTTTGCATGGTCCTCAAGGTATTTGTATCCTTGCTGGTTCCTTCAGAACTTGGAGGAATGTTGCCAGTTTTAAAAATGTGGCTGGATGAGGGGAAAATTCACCAGAGTTTGGCTTGGCAAGGTTCTGAGAGGCATGAGTGCACCCATTTAAGGGCAGTGCCCCAGCCTGTGCTGCATCTGCCCTCTGACAAATCCTGCAGCCCAGAGCAGAGTTTGTTATTTATAAACTTATTTATTGCCACACAGCCTCTCACTTCAGAATCAGATGATTATTAGCAAACATGGACACCCTTTGGAGCTGGGATCTGTGATTCCTGCATTATTCCTGGTTTTTCCATGGCTGGCTGTTGCATACATCAGAGTTTTTGGCATTGGGAGAGAGTGGAGGGATGCAAACCTGCTTTTCCCATTAGCCTTTTGTGTGTTAGTAGCTGGGGAGTGGGCTGGGTTTTTATGAATGCCCTAAATTAAAGAGACTCCAGCCTGACTGTGAATTAATAGAGCTATCAAAAAAGCCCCACTGTCAGTGTACAACAATTGTTAATTATTTACAAGCAAACTTCTGCAGGAACAGTATTGTAGCTGTCAGCATTGTCGTTATTAAAATTAAAGCCTTTGTCTGGCTAGCAGATAACATGGCTCATTTGGGCTAAATGCAATGAATATGGAATGTTCTGAT
The DNA here is from genome assembly GCF_036169615.1 of Heliangelus exortis. NCBI lineage: Eukaryota > Metazoa > Chordata > Aves > Apodiformes > Trochilidae > Heliangelus > Heliangelus exortis. The sequence goes on from NC_092430.1 coordinate 25,059,288, forward strand.
TCTCCTCACCAATTAGTAAGAGGGAGAACAATAGCATGGCTCTTTCCTAACAAGATGTTAGTTTTAAAACTCTAACAAAATAAACATTTTCGGGGCTTTGTTTAATAGTTCCTTGTTGCTATTATAACAAAAGTTACAACCAAGGGTATTGTTTTTTTTTTTTCTTTTTCCAGAATGGGAAAAACTCTTTTCATAAAGTAAATTCTCCTTTCTCCAGGGCAAAATGTAGAGGAAACCCTTTTTTGCCTCATCACAATATCTTGCCTTGCCCTGGTGTTACAACACGTTGGTTCCACGTGCATTTTGTGCTGGAGAGCTGTGAGCTGCTCCAGTGCTCTTTGCTGCCCCTCATTCCATTTCTTTTCCCAAGCATACCCTGGTCCAGTGGCAATTTCTTGGTTCTCTCTCTAACAATTTTTTGTTAGAGATTCTCTCTCAATTTTTCCAAGCAGTGAAAAGTTAGAGAACTTTCAGGATGCCTGTGCTGGGTGCA